>NW_026110193.1:0-88584 GCF_013377495.2 Cygnus atratus | reverse complement strand
AGAAGATGAGAGTATTTAAAAAAAACCACGCACCGAGCCAATCACAGAGCGATGCCAAAACACGTGGATTACGAAGCTTCACAAAATGGCGGCTCCTCAGTGTGGAATGCGGACAGAAAGAAAATGGCGCCCCCCTATGTAGGTAGGTGGGAGGGATTTCCTGTCCTGGCCCATCCCACTTCCTGGCGGGCCGATGGGCAGCGTGGTTCTGCCCTTTATGCACAGCCCTTTCCCCAGCCCGGCACGCAGACCGCCCAACGCTGTAATCCAGCGGCTTGGAAGAGCTGCATGCTGGAGTTGTAGCCCTGTGGAGCAGCGGCAGCGATGGCAGTGGCGGCAGCAGCATCAGTGGTAGCAGCAGCTGTACCTGCTGCGTTGCTCGGTAGCCGAGTGGAAGGAGGTGCTCCTGCTGCGCATCACGCGTGATCAAAGGGTCTTGAAACTGTAAATCCGGGGAGCGGGAGTGGGGTTAGCCGAGAGTTCTGCGGAGGGATTGTTTGCGCCTTTCAAGGTCGGAAGGCGGACAGTTCCTGTTCTTAGCAGGGAAGATGAGGGAAGAAGTGAGCTGCACATCGCGGCTGTGTTTATGCGGTGTGGAGTCCTGTGTCACTGATACAGATGCCCTGTGAACGCTTGTGTCCAGGTGTCTTCTCTTCAGAGTGTTGTAAGTTGTCTGTGAGACCCCAGGTGTTTCAGCAGGGAAGCGGGGGGTGGAGGGTGGGGTTAACTTTGCCTTCCATGGCTTAAAGCCCCATGCAGTATTGAAAGCGCAGGGTCCAATCCTGCCCTAGCTTCTGCAGGCTCCAAGAGCCTGCAGCAACCCAACAACATGTCTCGAAGGCCCAAAAGCTGCAGGGTGTATTGCGACGGGACATTCTCTAGTGCTCTCCAAAGCTTGCAGGCCAGCAGGCTTTGGAGAAGAGGATGCTTTGCCCAAGCAGGGTGTTTCCATCCGTGGCAAACGTACAGACTTGGAGTGGTACGTCAGGAGAAGCATCCTTGCACTTAGCGGCACCTTCAGCTTGTGGTTAGGTAGTGGTAGTCATTAGGTAGGTCTGGGTAGTGAATGGATGTCAACGCAGCACCATCAAATCGGAATCTGATTTGTCTAAATTAATAATGGGCTATTTAGCGCGTGTTTAAAAGCATACCCCCAGCCCAGATCCGCTGTAGTTAAAGGGTTTGCTTGCAGACTCAGTGCTGTGTTTTTGCGAGAACGCTGCACTTTGTTGGCAGTAGAGATGAATTCTTGCCAAAGCTACAGCTGGGTGGCTAGTGAAGGTGGCGTAAATGATAAACTCACGCAGTTTTGCTTTTCTTGCCATAGCTAACGGAACTCAATATGCAACGGTGAGTAGAGGAGGGGAGTTGAAAACAAGAGCGGAGGAGTGAAATTCCTTATTTAGGGCATGTTAGGAACATGATTCAGCACACATCGTAATAGGGCGACTACATATAATAATGGGGTGTTGGAAGAAGGGTGACTCTAAAAGGCAAAGGAAAGGCAAAGCACAGGTCATACGCTAGTTGTGGAACCTGGTGTTTCTTTTATCTTCTCCGAAGCAAAGCCATACAAATGCAATCTGTACAAAAAACCACCGTAAATATGTTCTTGTCAATCGGTTCTCCTTGGCACTCTTCTGATTTGTTTAAATACACAAGCGTAGGCCTTCCTCGTGTTCAGCAGACAGGCAGGAACACGAAGGTTTTACGCTACACAGGAGAGCAGATTTAGGTTTACCACCAGCTTTCTTAGGATTACAGAACCATATATGAGTCTCCATTTACAAGGAAAACACGGCTCTGCGAGGCAAGAGAGTTCTTGCTGCAAGTCCTTCCTGGAGGGAGTGACTTTTGCACCATGGAAATCCTCTATAAAATGTGTTAGACAATGGAGATTTCCTATGAGGGAATTCTTGGTGCGTCTTACGCTGCCGCAGGCCACCAGAACGCATGACCTTCTGGGTCCAGAAATGCTTCATGAGATGCAGCGTAGCTGCTACGTATGTTGGCACCCTAGTGGGGTTGCAGCTACAAACGTGCCCGTTCAACCGGTGAACTAAGCCAAGGAGCAAGAAAGCAACCGGTCTGTGTGAAAAGCTTAGCATGACAGTGGCTTCTTTCTCGAACGAGGCATGCCTCCTATACCCTTCATACGACATGCGCTTTTGTTTTGTGGAGGAAAGGTTTAGAACTTGCATTATGTGTTGCTTTACAGTCTGCCTTCATGTTCCCGACCTCTGCCCACTTTTGGGCTGGTCAATATTTGGTTAGATTCAAAGGTGAACTACCTTATTCCTGCTTCCGATGGAAATGTACCAGGAGGCCATCAAAGCGGACCAAAGCTGGTGAAGTTTTGCTTTATCAGAACTCTTCAAATGCCAAAGAGCAAACGCACGGGCATGTGTTTCACATCGGAAGGCCGACAGCCAGCAGCTAGCAGCCACAGGGAAGGCCAGGGGAAGCCTCTTTACGTAAGCAGCAGCAGCTCTTCCATGCCCAGTTATTTCACGATTAAAGAACAATGAAACCCTGTTCACGCTAAAATACTTACTAGGAGGCCTTGCTGGTCTATTCCTTTCTGACTCAGTTGGCCCCAGTGGTGACTTCTCAGCTGCAGAACAGAGTATTTTGGCACGTGACCATGTTACAGGGGGTGTCTGGTACCGTGCAGGGTGTTTAGGGGGCAAAGATGTGGAAAGGGATTTTGTAGTGGTGTTTCGTAATGCAGGGGAGATGTGGAATGCTGTGCTACTGCCGAGAAGATCAGGTAGGGCTGTTGGAGCTATTGATGCCCATTTATGAGGAGGCAGTTCTAAAGCTACTGGCTTCAGAGTAATTTTGTTTCCGAGGCAGAAAGGTTGACATCCACCAGCTCCAGCTCCTGTTCAGAGAGCTTCTCCACTCTCCCCGTACCCAAGGCTTCTCCCAAGACATTCACCATTGTTCTGAATCGATCCCTGTGGAATAAAAATGTCAGAGAAATGACTCCGCATGTTACCTATAAGGTCTTGTGGTGAGCACGTCACAGTCCCTGGAGTACGCAACTCATCCGGCTCTCTTTGCGATGAGACCGCTTTTGGAAGGGTGGGAGGAGAGACTGCGGGGCACAGCAGAAGAGTCTGCACTGTGCCTTTTTGACACTCCTCAAGCAGAGGAGTGCCTGACCCTGTAGTCTGGCCCAAACCCTGGAGAGCACCTATGCATTGCAAGGTGATGAGTATCAAATGGGATCATACTTCTTGGAAGGCAATGCAGGTGTTGATGGGGTGCTGAGAGCTTTTGAATTGGATGGGTGTTTTTTGCATGTCTGTATCAAGTGCTACCACACCAATGACTGGAATGCTCCGAGCTTTATGCGGGAGCACGCGCGGGTTGCTATTACAAAACGAGAGGGGGAGCCTTCAGAGTTCATAGTCAAACGCACCACTGGTCCCCAAGGATGTGCTTTTTGGTGTCAGAACCAACGGCATTTGTCTGTATTCCAGAGCAGACCCTCTGAAATTGGGCAGAGCCCAGAGGAGGGCCACGAGGACGATCAAGGGGCTGGAGCATCTCTCTTACGAAGACAGGCTGAGGGACTCGGGGTTGTTGAGTCTGGAGAAGAGAACCCTCTGGGGAGACCTTATAGTGGCTTTCCCATACCTAAAGGGGGCCTTCATGAAAGCTGGGGAGGGACTCTTCATCTGAGAGTGCAGTGATAGGACTAGGCGTTAACGGCTTTAAACTGAAAGAGGGCCGATATAGATCCGACATTAGCAAAAAGTTCTTTACTCGGAGGGTGGCGAGTCACTGGAGTAGGCTGATGGGGCTTTGAGCAACCTGGTCTAGCAGAAGGTGTCTGTGGCCATGGCAGGGAGGTTGGACTGAGATGATCTTTAAGGTCCTTTCCAACGCAAACTGTTCTGTGATTGCATGATTTTTAGTGTTGAGAACACATCGATGTTGTAGTTGTTGCTGAGCAGTGCTTGCACAGAGTCGAGGCCTTTTCTGCTTGTCATGCTGCCCTGCCTGTCAGCAGGCTAGGGGTGCACAAGAAGCTGGGAGGCAGGACAGGCAGGACAGCTGACCGCAGCTGGGTCAAAAGGGATGTCCCGTACGCTGTGACGTTGTGCTCAGCACTAGAAACCGGGGCACAGAAGTGGTGCGGGGAAGGTGTTCACGGTTAGGCTGTTTCTCACGGCTCCCGTGCTGGCTCCCCGCAGGCCGCAGCTTCCCTCGGGGCATATCGACCCTCTCCCTCTGTTCTCCTTTTACGGGCTGCGCTGCAGAGCAGCCTCAGCTCCAGTGCCTGGAAGACCTTCTGCTCCCTTCCTGCTTCTCTTCCTCCCGCTCCTCCTCCTTGTTCTCCTCACACCCTGGTGTTCACGGCTCTGTTTCTCACACTTTTTCTTCCTCACTCCCCACTGCTGGGCAGCGTTTTGTCCTTTTTTGCCCTTCCTTTACTATGGTTTCCCTTAGGCGCTGCCGTCTTGGCTGCCGGGTTCAGCTGTGCCCTGTGACGGTGCTGCCAGAGCTGGCTGGAACCGGCTTTGTCCAGCACAGGGCTGCCCCGGCTTTTCCTCAGAGGCTGTCGGCGGCCCTGCGGTGCCAGCACTTGGGCACCTACATCTGGTCCCGTTGTATAGAAATGTATATATTTTTACAGCTGAGCACTTCCTGGTCCAGAGGAAGCGGGCAGCCAATCTGAGGGAGACCTGAGAAGATGAGAGTATTTAAAGAAAACCACGCACCGAGCCAATCACAGAGCGATGCCAAAACACGTGGATTACGAAGCTTCACAAAATGGCGGCTCCTCAGTGTGGAATGCGGACAGAAAGAAAATGGCGCCCCCCTATGTAGGTAGGTGGGAGGGATTTCCTGTCCTGGCCCATCCCACTTCCTGGCGGGCCGATGGGCAGCGTGGTTCTGCCCTTTATGCACAGCCCTTTCCCCAGCCCGGCACGCAGACCGCCCAACGCTGTAATCCAGCGGCTTGGAAGAGCTGCATGCTGGAGTTGTAGCCCTGTGGAGCAGCGGCAGCGATGGCAGTGGCGGCAGCAGCATCAGTGGTAGCAGCAGCTGTACCTGCTGCGTTGCTCGGTAGCCGAGTGGAAGGAGGTGCTCCTGCTGCGCATCACGCGTGATCAAAGGGTCTTGAAACTGTAAATCCGGGGAGCGGGAGTGGGGTTAGCCGAGAGTTCTGCGGAGGGATTGTTTGCGCCTTTCAAGGTCGGAAGGCGGACAGTTCCTGTTCTTAGCAGGGAAGATGAGGGAAGAAGTGAGCTGCACATCGCGGCTGTGTTTATGCGGTGTGGAGTCCTGTGTCACTGATACAGATGCCCTGTGAACGCTTGTGTCCAGGTGTCTTCTCTTCAGAGTGTTGTAAGTTGTCTGTGAGACCCCAGGTGTTTCAGCAGGGAAGCGGGGGGTGGAGGGTGGGGTTAACTTTGCCTTCCATGGCTTAAAGCCCCATGCAGTATTGAAAGCGCAGGGTCCAATCCTGCCCTAGCTTCTGCAGGCTCCAAGAGCCTGCAGCAACCCAACAACATGTCTCGAAGGCCCAAAAGCTGCAGGGTGTATTGCGACGGGACATTCTCTAGTGCTCTCCAAAGCTTGCAGGCCAGCAGGCTTTGGAGAAGAGGATGCTTTGCCCAAGCAGGGTGTTTCCATCCGTGGCAAACGTACAGACTTGGAGTGGTACGTCAGGAGAAGCATCCTTGCACTTAGCGGCACCTTCAGCTTGTGGTTAGGTAGTGGTAGTCATTAGGTAGGTCTGGGTAGTGAATGGATGTCAACGCAGCACCATCAAATCGGAATCTGATTTGTCTAAATTAATAATGGGCTATTTAGCGCGTGTTTAAAAGCATACCCCCAGCCCAGATCCGCCGTAGTTAAAGGGTTTGCTTGCAGACTCAGTGCTGTGTTTTTGCGAGAACGCTGCACTTTGTTGGCAGTAGAGATGAATTCTTGCCAAAGCTACAGCTGGGTGGCTAGTGAAGGTGGCGTAAATGATAAACTCACGCAGTTTTGCTTTTCTTGCCATAGCTAACGGAACTCAATATGCAACGGTGAGTAGAGGAGGGGAGTTGAAAACAAGAGCGGAGGAGTGAAATTCCTTATTTAGGGCATGTTAGGAACATGATTCAGCACACATCGTAATAGGGCGACTACATATAATAATGGGGTGTTGGAAGAAGGGTGACTCTAAAAGGCAAAGGAAAGGCAAAGCACAGGTCATACGCTAGTTGTGGAACCTGGTGTTTCTTTTATCTTCTCCGAAGCAAAGCCATACAAATGCAATCTGTACAAAAAACCACCGTAAATATGTTCTTGTCAATCGGTTCTCCTTGGCACTCTTCTGATTTGTTTAAATACACAAGCGTAGGCCTTCCTCGTGTTCAGCAGACGGCAGGAACACGAAGGTTTTACGCTACACAGGAGAGCAGATTTAGGTTTACCACCAGCTTTCTTAGGATTACAGAACCATATATGAGTCTCCATTTACAAGGAAAACACGGCTCTGCGAGGCAAGAGAGTTCTTGCTGCAAGTCCTTCCTGGAGGGAGTGACTTTTTGCACCATGGAAATCCTCTATAAAATGTGTTAGACAATGGAGATTTCCTATGAGGGAATTCTTGGTGCGTCTTATGCTGCCGCAGGCCACCAGAACGCATGACCTTCTGGGTCCAGAAATGCTTCATGAGATGCAGCGTAGCTGCTACGTATGTTGGCACCCTAGTGGGGTCGCAGCTACAAACGTGCCCGTTCAACCGGTGAACTAAGCCAAGGAGCAAGAAAGCAACCGGTCTGTGTGAAAAGCTTAGCATGACAGTGGCTTCTTTCTCGAACGAGGCATGCCTCCTATACCCTTCATACGACATGCGCTTTTGTTTTGTGGAGGAAAGGTTTAGAACTTGCATTATGTGTTGCTTTACAGTCTGCCTTCATGTTCCCGACCTCTGCCCACTTTTGGGCTGGTCAATATTTGGTTAGATTCAAAGCTGAACTACCTTATTCCTGCTTCCGATGGAAATGTACCAGGAGGCCATCAAAGCGGACCAAAGCTGGTGAAGTTTTGCTTTATCAGAACTCTTCAAATGCCAAAGAGCAAACGCACGGGCATGTGTTTCACATCGGAAGGCCGACGCCAGCAGCTAGCAGCCACAGGGAAGGCCAGGGGAAGCCTCTTTACGTAAGCAGCAGCAGCTCTTCCATGCCCAGTTATTTCACGATTAAAGAACAATGAAACCCTGTTCACGCTAAAATACTTACTAGGAGGCCTTGCTGGTCTATTCCTTTCTGACTCAGTTGGCCCCAGTGGTGACTTCTCAGCTGCAGAACAGAGTATTTTGGCACGTGACCATGTTACAGGGGGTGTCTGGTACCGTGCAGGGTGTTTAGGGGGCAAAGATGTGGAAAGGGATTTTGTAGTGGTGTTTCGTAATGCAGGGGAGATGTGGAATGCTGTGCTACTGCCGAGAAGATCAGGTAGGGCTGTTGGAGCTATTGATGCCCATTTATGAGGAGGCAGTTCTAAAGCTACTGGCTTCAGAGTAATTTTGTTTCCGAGGCAGAAAGGTTGACATCCACCAGCTCCAGCTCCTGTTCAGAGAGCTTCTCCACTCTCCCCGTACCCAAGGCTTCTCCCAAGACATTCACCATTGTTCTGAATCGATCCCTGTGGAATAAAAATGTCAGAGAAATGACTCCGCATGTTACCTATAAGGTCTTGTGGTGAGCACGTCACAGTCCCTGGAGTACGCAACTCATCCGTCTCTCTTTGCGATGAGACCGCTTTTGGAAGGGTGGGAGGAGAGACTGCGGGGCACAGCAGAAGAGTCTGCACTGTGCCTTTTTGACACTCCTCAAGCAGAGGAGTGCCTGACCCTGTAGTCTGGCCCAAACCCTGGAGAGCACCTATGCATTGCAAGGTGATGAGTATCAAATGGGATCATACTTCTTGGAAGGCAATGCAGGTGTTGATGGGGTGCTGAGAGCTTTTGAATTGGATGGGTGTTTTTTGCATGTCTGTATCAAGTGCTACCACACCAATGACTGGAATGCTCCGAGCTTTATGCGGGAGCACGCGCGGGTTGCTATTACAAAACGAGAGGGGGAGCCTTCAGAGTTCATAGTCAAACGCACCACTGGTCCCCAAGGATGTGCTTTTTGGTGTCAGAACCAACGGCATTTGTCTGTATTCCAGAGCAGACCCTCTGAAATTGGGCAGAGCCCAGAGGAGGGCCACGAGGACGATCAAGGGGCTGGAGCATCTCTCTTACGAAGACAGGCTGAGGGACTCGGGGTTGTTGAGTCTGGAGAAGAGAACCCTCTGGGGAGACCTTATAGTGGCTTTCCCATACCTAAAGGGGGCCTTCATGAAAGCTGGGGAGGGACTCTTCATCTGAGAGTGCAGTGATAGGACTAGGCGTTAACGGCTTTAAACTGAAAGAGGGCCGATATAGATCCGACATTAGCAAAAAGTTCTTTACTCGGAGGGTGGCGAGTCACTGGAGTAGGCTGATGGGGCTTTGAGCAAGCCTGGTCTAGCAGAAGGTGTCTGTGGCCATGGCAGGGAGGTTGGACTGAGATGATCTTTAAGGTCCTTTCCAACGCAAACTGTTCTGTGATTGCATGATTTTTAGTGTTGAGAACACATCGATGTTGTAGTTGTTGCTGAGCAGTGCTTGCACAGAGTCGAGGCCTTTTCTGCTTGTCATGCTGCCCTGCCTGTCAGCAGGCTAGGGGTGCACAAGAAGCTGGGAGGCAGGACAGGCAGGACAGCTGACCGCAGCTGGGTCAAAAGGGATGTCCCGTACGCTGTGACGTTGTGCTCAGCACTAGAAACCGGGGCACAGAAGTGGTGCGGGGAAGGTGTTCACGGTTAGGCTGTTTCTCACGGCTCCCGTGCTGGCTCCCCGCAGGCCGCAGCTTCCCTCGGGGCATATCGACCCTCTCCCTCTGTTCTCCTTTTACGGGCTGCGCTGCAGAGCAGCCTCAGCTCCAGTGCCTGGAAGACCTTCTGCTCCCTTCCTGCTTCTCTTCCTCCCGCTCCTCCTCCTTGTTCTCCTCACACCCTGGTGTTCACGGCTCTGTTTCTCACACTTTTTCTTCCTCACTCCCCACTGCTGGGCAGCGTTTTGTCCTTTTTTGCCCTTCCTTTACTATGGTTTCCCTTAGGCGCTGCCGTCTTGGCTGCCGGGTTCAGCTGTGCCCTGTGACGGTGCTGCCAGAGCTGGCTGGAACCGGCTTTGTCCAGCACAGGGCTGCCCCGGCTTTTCCTCAGAGGCTGTCGGCGGCCCTGCGGTGCCAGCACTTGGGCACCTACATCTGGTCCCGTTGTATAGAAATGTATATATTTTTACAGCTGAGCACTTCCTGGTCCAGAGGAAGCGGGCAGCCAATCTGAGGGAGACCTGAGAAGATGAGAGTATTTAAAGAAAACCACGCACCTGAGCCAATCACAGAGCGATGCCAAAACACGTGGATTACGAAGCTTCACAAAATGGCGGCTCCTCAGTGTGGAATGCGGACAGAAAGAAAATGGCGCCCCCCTATGTAGGTAGGTGGGAGGGATTTCCTGTCCTGGCCCATCCCACTTCCTGGCGGGCCGATGGGCAGCGTGGTTCTGCCCTTTATGCACAGCCCTTTCCCCAGCCCGGCACGCAGACCGCCCAATGCTGTAATCCAGCGGCTTGGAAGAGCTGCATGCTGGAGTTGTAGCCCTGTGGAGCAGCGGCAGCGATGGCAGTGGCGGCAGCAGCATCAGTGGTAGCAGCAGCTGTACCTGCTGCGTTGCTCGGTAGCCGAGTGGAAGGAGGTGCTCCTGCTGCGCATCACGCGTGATCAAAGGGTCTTGAAACTGTAAATCCGGGGAGCGGGAGTGGGGTTAGCCGAGAGTTCTGCGGAGGGATTGTTTGCGCCTTTCAAGGTCGGAAGGCGGACAGTTCCTGTTCTTAGCAGGGAAGATGAGGGAAGAAGTGAGCTGCACATCGCGGCTGTGTTTATGCGGTGTGGAGTCCTGTGTCACTGATACAGATGCCCTGTGAACGCTTGTGTCCAGGTGTCTTCTCTTCAGAGTGTTGTAAGTTGTCTGTGAGACCCCAGGTGTTTCAGCAGGGAAGCGGGGGGTGGAGGGTGGGGTTAACTTTGCCTTCCATGGCTTAAAGCCCCATGCAGTATTGAAAGCGCAGGGTCCAATCCTGCCCTAGCTTCTGCAGGCTCCAAGAGCCTGCAGCAACCCAACAACATGTCTCGAAGGCCCAAAAGCTGCAGGGTGTATTGCGACGGGACATTCTCTAGTGCTCTCCAAAGCTTGCAGGCCAGCAGGCTTTGGAGAAGAGGATGCTTTGCCCAAGCAGGGTGTTTCCATCCGTGGCAAACGTACAGACTTGGAGTGGTACGTCAGGAGAAGCATCCTTGCACTTAGCGGCACCTTCAGCTTGTGGTTAGGTAGTGGTAGTCATTAGGTAGGTCTGGGTAGTGAATGGATGTCAACGCAGCACCATCAAATCGGAATCTGATTTGTCTAAATTAATAATGGGCTATTTAGCGTGTGTTTAAAAGCATACCCCCAGCCCAGATCCGCCGTAGTTAAAGGGTTTGCTTGCAGACTCAGTGCTGTGTTTTTGCGAGAACGCTGCACTTTGTTGGCAGTAGAGATGAATTCTTGCCAAAGCTACAGCTGGGTGGCTAGTGAAGGTGGCGTAAATGATAAACTCACGCAGTTTTGCTTTTCTTGCCATAGCTAACGGAACTCAATATGCAATGGTGAGTAGAGGAGGGGAGTTGAAAACAAGAGCGGAGGAGTGAAATTCTTTATTTAGGGCATGTTAGGAACACGATTCAGCACACATCGTAATAGGGCGACTACATATAATAATGGGGTGTTGGAAGAAGGGTGACTCTAAAAGGCAAAGGAAAGGCAAAGCACAGGTCATACGCTAGTTGTGGAACCTGGTGTTTCTTTTATCTTCTCCGAAGCAAAGCCATACAAATGCAATCTGTACAAAAAACCACCGTAAATATGTTCTTGTCAATCGGTTCTCCTTGGCACTCTTCTGATTTGTTTAAATACACAAGCGTAGGCCTTCCTCGTGTTCAGCAGACGGCAGGAACACGAAGGTTTTACGCTACACAGGAGAGCAGATTTAGGTTTACCACCAGCTTTCTTAGGATTACAGAACCATATATGAGTCTCCATTTACAAGGAAAACACGGCTCTGCGAGGCAAGAGAGTTCTTGCTGCAAGTCCTTCCTGGAGGGAGTGATTTTTGCACCATGGAAATCCTCTATAAAATGTGTTAGACAATGGAGATTTCCTATGAGGGAATTCTTGGTGCGTCTTATGCTGCCGCAGGCCACCAGAACGCATGACCTTCTGGGTCCAGAAATGCTTCATGAGATGCAGCGTAGCTGCTACGTATGTTGGCACCCTAGTGGGGTCGCAGCTACAAACGTGCCCGTTCAACCGGTGAACTAAGCCAAGGAGCAAGAAAGCAACCGGTCTGTGTGAAAAGCTTAGCATGACAGTGGCTTCTTTCTCGAACGAGGCATGCCTCCTATACCCTTCATACGACATGCGCTTTTGTTTTGTGGAGGAAAGGTTTAGAACTTGCATTATGTGTTGCTTTACAGTCTGCCTTCATGTTCCCGACCTCTGCCCACTTTTGGGCTGGTCAATATTTGGTTAGATTCAAAGCTGAACTACCTTATTCCTGCTTCCGATGGAAATGTACCAGGAGGCCATCAAAGCGGACCAAAGCTGGTGAAGTTTTGCTTTATCAGAACTCTTCAAATGCCAAAGAGCAAACGCACGGGCATGTGTTTCACATCGGAAGGCCGACGCCAGCAGCTAGCAGCCACAGGGAAGGCCAGGGGAAGCCTCTTTACGTAAGCAGCAGCAGCTCTTCCATGCCCAGTTATTTCACGATTAAAGAACAATGAAACCCTGTTCACGCTAAAATACTTACTAGGAGGCCTTGCTGGTCTATTCCTTTCTGACTCAGTTGGCCCCAGTGGTGACTTCTCAGCTGCAGAACAGAGTATTTTGGCACGTGACCATGTTACAGGGGGTGTCTGGTACCGTGCAGGGTGTTTAGGGGGCAAAGATGTGGAAAGGGATTTTGTAGTGGTGTTTCGTAATGCAGGGGAGATGTGGAATGCTGTGCTACTGCCGAGAAGATCAGGTAGGGCTGTTGGAGCTATTGATGCCCATTTATGAGGAGGCAGTTCTAAAGCTACTGGCTTCAGAGTAATTTTGTTTCCGAGGCAGAAAGGTTGACATCCACCAGCTCCAGCTCCTGTTCAGAGAGCTTCTCCACTCTCCCCATACCCAAGGCTTCTCCCAAGACATTCACCATTGTTCTGAATCGATCCCTGTGGAATAAAAATGTCAGAGAAACGACTCCGCATGTTACCTATAAGGTCTTGTGGTGAGCACGTCACAGTCCCTGGAGTACGCAACTCATCCGTCTCTCTTTGCGATGAGACCACTTGTGGAAGGGTGGGAGGAGAGACTGCAGGGCACAGCAGAAGAGTCTGCACTGTGCCTTTTTGACACTCCTCAAGCAGAGGAGTGCCTGACCCTGTAGTCTGGCCCAAACCCTGGAGAGCACCTATGCATTGCAAGGTGATGAGTATCAAATGGGATCATACTTCTTGGAAGGCAATGCAGGTGTTGATGGGGTGCTGAGAGCTTTTGAATTGGATGGGTGTTTTTTGCATGTCTGTATCAAGTGCTACCACACCAATGACTGGAATGCTCCGAGCTTTATGCGGGAGCACGCACGGGTTGCTATTACAAAACGAGAGGGGAAGCCTTCAGAGTTCATAGTCAAACGCACCACTGGTCCCCAAGGATGTGCTTTTTGGTGTCAGAACCAACGGCATTTGTCTGTATTCCAGAGCAGACCCTCTGAAATTGGGCAGAGCCCAGAGGAGGGCCACGAGGACGATCAAGGGGCTGGAGCATCTCTCTTACGAAGACAGGCTGAGGGACTCGGGGTTGTTGAGTCTGGAGAAGAGAACCCTCTGGGGAGACCTTATAGTGGCTTTCCCATACCTAAAGGGGGCCTTCATGAAAGCTGGGGAGGGACTCTTCATCTGAGAGTGCAGTGATAGGACTAGGCGTTAACGGCTTTAAACTGAAAGAGGGCCGATATAGATCCGACATTAGCAAAAAGTTCTTTACTCGGAGGGTGGCGAGTCACTGGAGTAGGCTGATGGGGCTTTGAGCAACCTGGTCTAGCAGAAGGTGTCTGTGGCCATGGCAGGGAGGTTGGACTGAGATGATCTTTAAGGTCCTTTCCAACGCAAACTGTTCTGTGATTGCATGATTTTTAGTGTTGAGAACACATCGATGTTGTAGTTGTTGCTGAGCAGTGCTTGCACAGAGTCGAGGCCTTTTCTGCTTGTCATGCTGCCCTGCCTGTCAGCAGGCTAGGGGTGCACAAGAAGCTGGGAGGCAGGACAGGCAGGACAGCTGACCGCAGCTGGGTCAAAAGGGATGTCCCGTACGCTGTGACGTTGTGCTCAGCACTAGAAACCGGAGCACAGAAGTGGTGCGGGGAAGGTGTTCACGGTTAGGCTGTTTCTCACGGCTCCCGTGCTGGCTCCCCGCAGGCCGCAGCTTCCCTCGGGGCATATCGACCCTCTCCCTCTGTTCTCCTTTTACGGGCTGCGCTGCAGAGCAGCCTCAGCTCCAGTGCCTGGAAGACCTTCTGCTCCCTTCCTGCTTCTCTTCCTCCCGCTCCTCCTCCTTGTTCTCCTCACACCCTGGTGTTCACGGCTCTGTTTCTCACACTTTTTCTTCCTCACTCCCCACTGCTGGGCAGCGTTTTGTGCCTTTTTTGCCCTTCCTTTACTATGGTTTCCCTTAGGCGCTGCCGTCTTGGCTGCCGGGTTCAGCTGTGCCCTGTGACGGTGCTGCCAGAGCTGGCTGGAACCGGCTTTGTCCAGCACAGGGCTGCCCCGGCTTTTCCTCAGAGGCTGTCGGCGGCCCTGCGGTGCCAGCACTTGGGCACCTACATCTGGTCCCGTTGTATAGAAATGTATATATTTTTACAGCTGAGCACTTCCTGGTCCAGAGGAAGCGGGCAGCCAATCTGAGGGAGACCTGAGAAGATGAGAGTATTTAAAGAAAACCACGCACCGAGCCAATCACAGAGCGATGCCAAAACATGTGGATTACGAAGCTTCACAAAATGGCGGCTCCTCAGTGTGGAATGCGGACAGAAAGAAAATGGCGCCCCCCTATGTAGGTAGGTGGGAGGGATTTCCTGTCCTGGCCCATCCCACTTCCGGGCGGGCCGATGGGCAGCGTGGTTCTGCCCTTTATGCACAGCCCTTTCCCCAGCCCGGCACGCAGACCGCCCAACGCTGTAATCCAGCGGCTTGGAAGAGCTGCATGCTGGAGTTGTAGCCCTGTGGAGCAGCGGCAGCGATGGCAGTGGCGGCAGCAGCATCAGTGGTAGCAGCAGCTGTACCTGCTGCGTTGCTCGGTAGCCGAGTGGAAGGAGGTGCTCCTGCTGCGCATCACGCGTGATCAAAGGGTCTTGAAACTGTAAATCTGGGGAGCGGGAGTGGGGTTAGCCGAGAGTTCTGCTGGAGGGGTTGTTTGCGCCTTTCAAGGTCGGAAGGCGGACAGTTCCTGTTCTTAGCAGGGAAGATGAGGGAAGAAGTGAGCTGCACATCGCGGCTGTGTTTATGCGGTGTGGAGTCCTGTGTCACTGATACAGATGCCCTGTGAACGCTTGTGTCCAGGTGTCTTCTCTTCAGAGTGTTGTAAGTTGTCTGTGAGACCCCAG
Organism: Cygnus atratus; assembly: GCF_013377495.2. NCBI lineage: Eukaryota > Metazoa > Chordata > Aves > Anseriformes > Anatidae > Cygnus > Cygnus atratus. Next base: position 73,796 of record NW_026110193.1, on the reverse strand, counting down.
GTGTTTCAGCAGGGAAGCGGGGGGTGGAGGGTGGGGTTAACTTTGCCTTCCATGGCTTAAAGCCCCATGCAGTATTGAAAGCGCAGGGTCCAATCCTGCCCTAGCTTCTGCAGGCTCCAAGAGCCTGCAGCAACCCAACAACATGTCTCGAAGGCCCAAAAGCTGCAGGGTGTATTGCGACGGGACATTCTCTAGTGCTCTCCAAAGCTTGCAGGCCAGCAGGCTTTGGAGAAGAGGATGCTTTGCCCAAGCAGGGTGTTTCCATCCGTGGCAAACGTACAGACTTGGAATGGTACGTCAGGAGAAGCATCCTTGCACTTAGCGGCACCTTCAGCTTGTGGTTAGGTAGTGGTAGTCATTAGGTAGGTCTGGGTAGTGAATGGATGTCAACGCAGCACCATCAAATCGGAATCTGATTTGTCTAAATTAATAATGGGCTATTTAGCGCGTGTTTAAAAGCATACCCCCAGCCCAGATCCGCCGTAGTTAAAGGGTTTGCTTGCAGACTCAGTGCTGTGTTTTTGCGAGAACGCTGCACTTTGTTGGCAGTAGAGATGAATTCTTGCCAAAGCTACAGCTGGGTGGCTAGTGAAGGTGGCGTAAATGATAAACTCACGCAGTTTTGCTTTTCTTGCCATAGCTAACGGAACTCAATATGCAACGGTGAGTAGAGGAGGGGAGTTGAAAACAAGAGCGGAGGAGTGAAATTCTTTATTTAGGGCATGTTAGGAACACGATTCAGCACACATCGTAATAGGGCGACTACATATAATAATGGGGTGTTGGAAGAAGGGTGACTCTAAAAGGCAAAGGAAAGGCAAAGCACAGGTCATACGCTAGTTGTGGAACCTGCTGTTTCTTTTATCTTCTCCGAAGCAAAGCCATACAAATGCAATCTGTACAAAAAACCACCGTAAATATGTTCTTGTCAATCGGTTCTCCTTGGCACTCTTCTGATTTGTTTAAATACACAAGCGTAGGCCTTCCTCGTGTTCAGCAGACGGCAGGAACACGAAGGTTTTACGCTACACAGGAGAGCAGATTTAGGTTTACCACCAGCTTTCTTAGGATTACAGAACCATATATGAGTCTCCATTTACAAGGAAAACACGGCTCTGCGAGGCAAGAGAGTTCTTGCTGCAAGTCCTTCCTGGAGGGAGTGATTTTTGCACCATGGAAATCCTCTATAAAATGTGTTAGACAATGGAGATTTCCTATGAGGGAATTCTTGGTGCGTCTTATGCTGCCGCAGGCCACCAGAACGCATGACCTTCTGGGTCCAGAAATGCTTCATGAGATGCAGCGTAGCTGCTACGTATGTTGGCACCCTAGTGGGGTCGCAGCTACAAACGTGCCCGTTCAACCGGTGAACTAAGCCAAGGAGCAAGAAAGCAACCGGTCTGTGTGAAAAGCTTAGCATGACAGTGGCTTCTTTCTCGAACGAGGCATGCCTCCTATACCCTTCATACGACATGCGCTTTTGTTTTGTGGAGGAAAGGTTTAGAACTTGCATTATGTGTTGCTTTACAGTCTGCCTTCATGTTCCCGACCTCTGCCCACTTTTGGGCTGGTCAATATTTGGTTAGATTCAAAGCTGAACTACCTTATTCCTGCTTCCGATGGAAATGTACCAGGAGGCCATCAAAGCGGACCAAAGCTGGTGAAGTTTTGCTTTATCAGAACTCTTCAAATGCCAAAGAGCAAACGCACGGGCATGTGTTTCACATCGGAAGGCCGACGCCAGCAGCTAGCAGCCACAGGGAAGGCCAGGGGAAGCCTCTTTACGTAAGCAGCAGCAGCTCTTCCATGCCCAGTTATTTCACGATTAAAGAACAATGAAACCCTGTTCACGCTAAAATACTTACTAGGAGGCCTTGCTGGTCTATTCCTTTCTGACTCAGTTGGCCCCAGTGGTGACTTCTCAGCTGCAGAACAGAGTATTTTGGCACGTGACCATGTTACAGGGGGTGTCTGGTACCGTGCAGGGTGTTTAGGGGGCAAAGATGTGGAAAGGGATTTTGTAGTGGTGTTTCGTAATGCAGGGGAGATGTGGAATGCTGTGCTACTGCCGAGAAGATCAGGTAGGGCTGTTGGAGCTATTGATGCCCATTTATGAGGAGGCAGTTCTAAAGCTACTGGCTTCAGAGTAATTTTGTTTCCGAGGCAGAAAGGTTGACATCCACCAGCTCCAGCTCCTGTTCAGAGAGCTTCTCCACTCTCCCCATACCCAAGGCTTCTCCCAAGACATTCACCATTGTTCTGAATCGATCCCTGTGGAATAAAAATGTCAGAGAAACGACTCCGCATGTTACCTATAAGGTCTTGTGGTGAGCACGTCACAGTCCCTGGAGTACGCAACTCATCCGTCTCTCTTTGCGATGAGACCACTTGTGGAAGGGTGGGAGGAGAGACTGCGGGGCACAGCAGAAGAGTCTGCACTGTGCCTTTTTGACACTCCTCAAGCAGAGGAGTGCCTGACCCTGTAGTCTGGCCCAAACCCTGGAGAGCACCTATGCATTGCAAGGTGATGAGTATCAAATGGGATCATACTTCTTGGAAGGCAATGCAGGTGTTGATGGGGTGCTGAGAGCTTTTGAATTGGATGGGTGTTTTTTGCATGTCTGTATCAAGTGCTACCACACCAATGACTGGAATGCTCCGAGCTTTATGCGGGAGCACGCGCGGGTTGCTATTACAAAACGAGAGGGGAAGCCTTCAGAGTTCATAGTCAAACGCACCACTGGTCCCCAAGGATGTGCTTTTTGGTGTCAGAACCAACGGCATTTGTCTGTATTCCAGAGCAGACCCTCTGAAATTGGGCAGAGCCCAGAGGAGGGCCACGAGGACGATCAAGGGGCTGGAGCATCTCTCTTACGAAGACAGGCTGAGGGACTCGGGGTTGTTGAGTCTGGAGAAGAGAACCCTCTGGGGAGACCTTATAGTGGCTTTCCCATACCTAAAGGGGGCCTTCATGAAAGCTGGGGAGGGACTCTTCATCTGAGAGTGCAGTGATAGGACTAGGCGTTAACGGCTTTAAACTGAAAGAGGGCCGATATAGATCCGACATTAGCAAAAAGTTCTTTACTCGGAGGGTGGCGAGTCACTGGAGTAGGCTGATGGGGCTTTGAGCAACCTGGTCTAGCAGAAGGTGTCTGTGGCCATGGCAGGGAGGTTGGACTGAGATGATCTTTAAGGTCCTTTCCAACGCAAACTGTTCTGTGATTGCATGATTTTTAGTGTTGAGAACACATCGATGTTGTAGTTGTTGCTGAGCAGTGCTTGCACAGAGTCGAGGCCTTTTCTGCTTGTCATGCTGCCCTGCCTGTCAGCAGGCTAGGGGTGCACAAGAAGCTGGGAGGCAGGACAGGCAGGACAGCTGACCGCAGCTGGGTCAAAAGGGATGTCCCGTACGCTGTGACGTTGTGCTCAGCACTAGAAACCGGAGCACAGAAGTGGTGCGGGGAAGGTGTTCACGGTTAGGCTGTTTCTCACGGCTCCCGTGCTGGCTCCCCGCAGGCCGCAGCTTCCCTCGGGGCATATCGACCCTCTCCCTCTGTTCTCCTTTTACGGGCTGCGCTGCAGAGCAGCCTCAGCTCCAGTGCCTGGAAGACCTTCTGCTCCCTTCCTGCTTCTCTTCCTCCCGCTCCTCCTCCTTGTTCTCCTCACACCCTGGTGTTCACGGCTCTGTTTCTCACACTTTTTCTTCCTCACTCCCCACTGCTGGGCAGCATTTTGTCCTTTTTTGCCCTTCCTTTACTATGGTTTCCCTTAGGCGCTGCCGTCTTGGCTGCCGGGTTCAGCTGTGCCCTGTGACGGTGCTGCCAGAGCTGGCTGGAACCGGCTTTGTCCAGCACAGGGCTGCCCCGGCTTTTCCTCAGAGGCTGTCGGCGGCCCTGCGGTGCCAGCACTTGGGCACCTACATCTGGTCCCGTTGTATAGAAATGTATATATTTTTACAGCTGAGCACTTCCTGGTCCAGAGGAAGCGGGCAGCCAATCTGAGGGAGACCTGAGAAGATGAGAGTATTTAAAGAAAACCACGCACCGAGCCAATCACAGAGCGATGCCAAAACATGTGGATTACGAAGCTTCACAAAATGGCGGCTCCTCAGTGTGGAATGCGGACAGAAAGAAAATGGCGCCCCCCTATGTAGGTAGGTGGGAGGGATTTCCTGTCCTGGCCCATCCCACTTCCTGGCGGGCTGATGGGCAGCGTGGTTCTGCCCTTTATGCACAGCCCTTTCCCCAGCCCGGCACGCAGACCGCCCAACGCTGTAATCCAGCGGCTTGGAAGAGCTGCATGCTGGAGTTGTAGCCCTGTGGAGCAGCGGCAGCGATGGCAGTGGCGGCAGCAGCATCAGTGGTAGCAGCAGCTGTACCTGCTGCGTTGCTCGGTAGCCGAGTGGAAGGAGGTGCTCCTGCTGCGCATCACGCGTGATCAAAGGGTCTTGAAACTGTAAATCTGGGGAGCGGGAGTGGGGTTAGCCGAGAGTTCTGCGGAGGGGTTGTTTGCGCCTTTCAAGGTCGGAAGGCGGACAGTTCCTGTTCTTAGCAGGGAAGATGAGGGAAGAAGTGAGCTGCACATCGCGGCTGTGTTTATGCGGTGTGGAGTCCTGTGTCACTGATACAGATGCCCTGTGAACGCTTGTGTCCAGGTGTCTTCTCTTCAGAGTGTTGTAAGTTGTCTGTGAGACCCCAGGTGTTTCAGCAGGGAAGCGGGGGGTGGAGGGTGGGGTTAACTTTGCCTTCCATGGCTTAAAGCCCCATGCAGTATTGAAAGCGCAGGGTCCAATCCTGCCCTAGCTTCTGCAGGCTCCAAGAGCCTGCAGCAACCCAACAACATGTCTCGAAGGCCCAAAAGCTGCAGGGTGTATTGCGACGGGACATTCTCTAGTGCTCTCCAAAGCTTGCAGGCCAGCAGGCTTTGGAGAAGAGGATGCTTTGCCCAAGCAGGGTGTTTCCATCCGTGGCAAACGTACAGACTTGGAATGGTACGTCAGGAGAAGCATCCTTGCACTTAGCGGCACCTTCAGCTTGTGGTTAGGTAGTGGTAGTCATTAGGTAGGTCTGGGTAGTGAATGGATGTCAACGCAGCACCATCAAATCGGAATCTGATTTGTCTAAATTAATAATGGGCTATTTAGCGCGTGTTTAAAAGCATACCCCCAGCCCAGATCCGCCGTAGTTAAAGGGTTTGCTTGCAGACTCAGTGCTGTGTTTTTGCGAGAACGCTGCACTTTGTTGGCAGTAGAGATGAATTCTTGCCAAAGCTACAGCTGGGTGGCTAGTGAAGGTGGCGTAAATGATAAACTCACGCAGTTTTGCTTTTCTTGCCATAGCTAACGGAACTCAATATGCAACGGTGAGTAGAGGAGGGGAGTTGAAAACAAGAGCGGAGGAGTGAAATTCTTTATTTAGGGCATGTTAGGAACACGATTCAGCACACATCGTAATAGGGCGACTACATATAATAATGGGGTGTTGGAAGAAGGGTGACTCTAAAAGGCAAAGGAAAGGCAAAGCACAGGTCATACGCTAGTTGTGGAACCTGCTGTTTCTTTTATCTTCTCCGAAGCAAAGCCATACAAATGCAATCTGTACAAAAAACCACCGTAAATATGTTCTTGTCAATCGGTTCTCCTTGGCACTCTTCTGATTTGTTTAAATACACAAGCGTAGGCCTTCCTCGTGTTCAGCAGACGGCAGGAACACGAAGGTTTTACGCTACACAGAAGAGCAGATTTAGGTTTACCACCTGCTTTCTTAGGATTACAGAACCATATATGAGTCTCCATTTACAAGGAAAACACGGCTCTGCGAGGCAAGAGAGTTCTTGCTGCAAGTCCTTCCTGGAGGGAGTGATTTTTGCACCATGGAAATCCTCTATAAAATGTGTTAGACAATGGAGATTTCCTATGAGGGAATTCTTGGTGCGTCTTATGCTGCTGCAGGCCACCAGAACGCATGACCTTCTGGGTCCAGAAATGCTTCATGAGATGCAGCGTAGCTGCTACGTATGTTGGCACCCTAGTGGGGTCGCAGCTACAAACGTGCCCGTTCAACCGGTGAACTAAGCCAAGGAGCAAGAAAGCAACCGGTCTGTGTGAAAAGCTTAGCATGACAGTGGCTTCTTTCTCGAACGAGGCATGCCTCCTATACCCTTCATACGACATGCGCTTTTGTTTTGTGGAGGAAAGGTTTAGAACTTGCATTATGTGTTGCTTTACAGTCTGCCTTCATGTTCCCGACCTCTGCCCACTTTTGGGCTGGTCAATATTTGGTTAGATTCAAAGCTGAACTACCTTATTCCTGCTTCCGATGGAAATGTACCAGGAGGCCATCAAAGCGGACCAAAGCTGGTGAAGTTTTGCTTTATCAGAACTCTTCAAATGCCAAAGAGCAAACGCACGGGCATGTGTTTCACATCGGAAGGCCGACGCCAGCAGCTAGCAGCCACAGGGAAGGCCAGGGGAAGCCTCTTTACGTAAGCAGCAGCAGCTCTTCCATGCCCAGTTATTTCACGATTAAAGAACAATGAAACCCTGTTCACGCTAAAATACTTACTAGGAGGCCTTGCTGGTCTATTCCTTTCTGACTCAGTTGGCCCCAGTGGTGACTTCTCAGCTGCAGAACAGAGTATTTTGGCACGTGACCATGTTACAGGGGGTGTCTGGTACCGTGCAGGGTGTTTAGGGGGCAAAGATGTGGAAAGGGATTTTGTAGTGGTGTTTCGTAATGCAGGGGAGATGTGGAATGCTGTGCTACTGCCGAGAAGATCAGGTAGGGCTGTTGGAGCTATTGATGCCCATTTATGAGGAGGCAGTTCTAAAGCTACTGGCTTCAGAGTAATTTTGTTTCCGAGGCAGAAAGGTTGACATCCACCAGCTCCAGCTCCTGTTCAGAGAGCTTCTCCACTCTCCCCATACCCAAGGCTTCTCCCAAGACATTCACCATTGTTCTGAATCGATCCCTGTGGAATAAAAATGTCAGAGAAACGACTCCGCATGTTACCTATAAGGTCTTGTGGTGAGCACGTCACAGTCCCTGGAGTACGCAACTCATCCGTCTCTCTTTGCGATGAGACCACTTGTGGAAGGGTGGGAGGAGAGACTGCGGGGCACAGCAGAAGAGTCTGCACTGTGCCTTTTTGACACTCCTCAAGCAGAGGAGTGCCTGACCCTGTAGTCTGGCCCAAACCCTGGAGAGCACCTATGCATTGCAAGGTGATGAGTATCAAATGGGATCATACTTCTTGGAAGGCAATGCAGGTGTTGATGGGGTGCTGAGAGCTTTTGAATTGGATGGGTGTTTTTTGCATGTCTGTATCAAGTGCTACCACACCAATGACTGGAATGCTCCGAGCTTTATGCGGGAGCACGCGCGGGTTGCTATTACAAAACGAGAGGGGGAGCCTTCAGAGTTCATAGTCAAACGCACCACTGGTCCCCAAGGATGTGCTTTTTGGTGTCAGAACCAACGGCATTTGTCTGTATTCCAGAGCAGACCCTCTGAAATTGGGCAGAGCCCAGAGGAGGGCCACGAGGACGATCAAGGGGCTGGAGCATCTCTCTTACGAAGACAGGCTGAGGGACTCGGGGTTGTTGAGTCTGGAGAAGAGAACCCTCTGGGGAGACCTTATAGTGGCTTTCCCATACCTAAAGGGGGCCTTCATGAAAGCTGGGGAGGGACTCTTCATCTGAGAGTGCAGTGATAGGACTAGGCGTTAACGGCTTTAAACTGAAAGAGGGCCGATATAGATCCGACATTAGCAAAAAGTTCTTTACTCGGAGGGTGGCGAGTCACTGGAGTAGGCTGATGGGGCTTTGAGCAACCTGGTCTAGCAGAAGGTGTCTGTGGCCATGGCAGGGAGGTTGGACTGAGATGATCTTTAAGGTCCTTTCCAACGCAAACTGTTCTGTGATTGCATGATTTTTAGTGTTGAGAACACATCGATGTTGTAGTTGTTGCTGAGCAGTGCTTGCACAGAGTCGAGGCCTTTTCTGCTTGTCATGCTGCCCTGCCTGTCAGCAGGCTAGGGGTGCACAAGAAGCTGGGAGGCAGGACAGGCAGGACAGCTGACCGCAGCTGGGTCAAAAGGGATGTCCCGTACGCTGTGACGTTGTGCTCAGCACTAGAAACCGGAGCACAGAAGTGGTGCGGGGAAGGTGTTCACGGTTAGGCTGTTTCTCACGGCTCCTGTGCTGGCTCCCCGCAGGCCGCAGCTTCCCTCGGGGCATATCGACCCTCTCCCTCTGTTCTCCTTTTACGGGCTGCGCTGCAGAGCAGCCTCAGCTCCAGTGCCTGGAAGACCTTCTGCTCCCTTCCTGCTTCTCTTCCTCCCGCTCCTCCTCCTTGTTCTCCTCACACCCTGGTGTTCACGGCTCTGTTTCTCACACTTTTTCTTCCTCACTCCCCACTGCTGGGCAGCGTTTTGTGCTTTTTTGCCCTTCCTTTACTATGGTTTCCCTTAGGCGCTGCCGTCTTGGCTGCCGGGTTCAGCTGTGCCCTGTGACGGTGCTGCCAGAGCTGGCTGGAACCGGCTTTGTCCAGCACAGGGCTGCCCCGGCTTTTCCTCAGAGGCTATCGGCGGCCCTGCGGTGCCAGCACTTGGGCACCTACATCTGGTCCCGTTGTATAGAAATGTATATATTTTTACAGCTGAGCACTTCCTGGTCCAGAGGAAGCGGGCAGCCAATCTGAGGGAGACCTGAGAAGATGAGAGTATTTAAAGAAAACCACGCACCGAGCCAATCACAGAGCGATGCCAAAACATGTGGATTACGAAGCTTCACAAAATGGCGGCTCCTCAGTGTGGAATGCGGACAGAAAGAAAATGGCGCCCCCCTATGTAGGTAGGTGGGAGGGATTTCCTGTCCTGGCCCATCCCACTTCCGGGCGGGCCGATGGGCAGCGTGGTTCTGCCCTTTATGCACAGCCCTTTCCCCAGCCCGGCACGCAGACCGCCCAACGCTGTAATCCAGCGGCTTGGAAGAGCTGCATGCTGGAGTTGTAGCCCTGTGGAGCAGCGGCAGCGATGGCAGTGGCGGCAGCAGCATCAGTGGTAGCAGCAGCTGTACCTGCTGCGTTGCTCGGTAGCCGAGTGGAAGGAGGTGCTCCTGCTGCGCATCACGCGTGATCAAAGGGTCTTGAAACTGTAAATCTGGGGAGCGGGAGTGGGGTTAGCCGAGAGTTCTGCGGAGGGGTTGTTTGCGCCTTTCAAGGTCGGAAGGCGGACAGTTCCTGTTCTTAGCAGGGAAGATGAGGGAAGAAGTGAGCTGCACATCGCGGCTGTGTTTATGCGGTGTGGAGTCCTGTGTCACTGATACAGATGCCCTGTGAACGCTTGTGTCCAGGTGTCTTCTCTTCAGAGTGTTGTAAGTTGTCTGTGAGACCCCAGGTGTTTCAGCAGGGAAGCGGGGGGTGGAGGGTGGGGTTAACTTTGCCTTCCATGGCTTAAAGCCCCATGCAGTATTGAAAGCGCAGGGTCCAATCCTGCCCTAGCTTCTGCAGGCTCCAAGAGCCTGCAGCAACCCAACAACATGTCTCGAAGGCCCAAAAGCTGCAGGGTGTATTGCGACGGGACATTCTCTAGTGCTCTCCAAAGCTTGCAGGCCAGCAGGCTTTGGAGAAGAGGATGCTTTGCCCAAGCAGGGTGTTTCCATCCGTGGCAAACGTACAGACTTGGAATGGTACGTCAGGAGAAGCATCCTTGCACTTAGCGGCACCTTCAGCTTGTGGTTAGGTAGTGGTAGTCATTAGGTAGGTCTGGGTAGTGAATGGATGTCAACGCAGCACCATCAAATCGGAATCTGATTTGTCTAAATTAATAATGGGCTATTTAGCGCGTGTTTAAAAGCATACCCCCAGCCCAGATCCGCTGTAGTTAAAGGGTTTGCTTGCAGACTCAGTGCTGTGTTTTTGCGAGAACGCTGCACTTTGTTGGCAGTAGAGATGAATTCTTGCCAAAGCTACAGCTGGGTGGCTAGTGAAGGTGGCGTAAATGATAAACTCACGCAGTTTTGCTTTTCTTGCCATAGCTAACGGAACTCAATATGCAACGGTGAGTAGAGGAGGGGAGTTGAAAACAAGAGCGGAGGAGTGAAATTCTTTATTTAGGGCATGTTAGGAACACGATTCAGCACACATCGTAATAGGGCGACTACATATAATAATGGGGTGTTGGAAGAAGGGTGACTCTAAAAGGCAAAGGAAAGGCAAAGCACAGGTCATACGCTAGTTGTGGAACCTGCTGTTTCTTTTATCTTCTCCGAAGCAAAGCCATACAAATGCAATCTGTACAAAAAACCACCGTAAATATGTTCTTGTCAATCGGTTCTCCTTGGCACTCTTCTGATTTGTTTAAATACACAAGCGTAGGCCTTCCTCGTGTTCAGCAGACGGCAGGAACACGAAGGTTTTACGCTACACAGGAGAGCAGATTTAGGTTTACCACCAGCTTTCTTAGGATTACAGAACCATATATGAGTCTCCATTTACAAGGAAAACACGGCTCTGCGAGGCAAGAGAGTTCTTGCTGCAAGTCCTTCCTGGAGGGAGTGATTTTTGCACCATGGAAATCCTCTATAAAATGTGTTAGACAATGGAGATTTCCTATGAGGGAATTCTTGGTGCGTCTTATGCTGCCGCAGGCCACCAGAACGCATGACCTTCTGGGTCCAGAAATGCTTCATGAGATGCAGCGTAGCTGCTACGTATGTTGGCACCCTAGTGGGGTCGCAGCTACAAACGTGCCCGTTCAACCGGTGAACTAAGCCAAGGAGCAAGAAAGCAACCGGTCTGTGTGAAAAGCTTAGCATGACAGTGGCTTCTTTCTCGAACGAGGCATGCCTCCTATACCCTTCATACGACATGCGCTTTTGTTTTGTGGAGGAAAGGTTTAGAACTTGCATTATGTGTTGCTTTACAGTCTGCCTTCATGTTCCCGACCTCTGCCCACTTTTGGGCTGGTCAATATTTGGTTAGATTCAAAGCTGAACTACCTTATTCCTGCTTCCGATGGAAATGTACCAGGAGGCCATCAAAGCGGACCAAAGCTGGTGAAGTTTTGCTTTATCAGAACTCTTCAAATGCCAAAGAGCAAACGCACGGGCATGTGTTTCACATCGGAAGGCCGACGCCAGCAGCTAGCAGCCACAGGGAAGGCCAGGGGAAGCCTCTTTACGTAAGCAGCAGCAGCTCTTCCATGCCCAGTTATTTCACGATTAAAGAACAATGAAACCCTGTTCACGCTAAAATACTTACTAGGAGGCCTTGCTGGTCTATTCCTTTCTGACTCAGTTGGCCCCAGTGGTGACTTCTCAGCTGCAGAACAGAGTATTTTGGCACGTGACCATGTTACAGGGGGTGTCTGGTACCGTGCAGGGTGTTTAGGGGGCAAAGATGTGGAAAGGGATTTTGTAGTGGTGTTTCGTAATGCAGGGGAGATGTGGAATGCTGTGCTACTGCCGAGAAGATCAGGTAGGGCTGTTGGAGCTATTGATGCCCATTTATGAGGAGGCAGTTCTAAAGCTACTGGCTTCAGAGTAATTTTGTTTCCGAGGCAGAAAGGTTGACATCCTCCAGCTCCAGCTCCTGTTCAGAGAGCTTCTCCACTCTCCCCATACCCAAGGCTTCTCCCAAGACATTCACCATTGTTCTGAATCGATCCCTGTGGAATAAAAATGTCAGAGAAACGACTCCGCATGTTACCTATAAGGTCTTGTGGTGAGCACGTCACAGTCCCTGGAGTACGCAACTCATCCGTCTCTCTTTGCTATGAGACCACTTGTGGAAGGGTGGGAGGAGAGACTGCGGGGCACAGCAGAAGAGTCTGCACTGTGCCTTTTTGACACTCCTCAAGCAGAGGAGTGCCTGACCCTGTAGTCTGGCCCAAACCCTGGAGAGCACCTATGCATTGCAAGGTGATGAGTATCAAATGGGATCATACTTCTTGGAAGGCAATGCAGGTGTTGATGGGGTGCTGAGAGCTTTTGAATTGGATGGGTGTTTTTTGCATGTCTGTATCAAGTGCTACCACACCAATGACTGGAATGCTCCGAGCTTTATGCGGGAGCACGCGCGGGTTGCTATTACAAAACGAGAGGGGAAGCCTTCAGAGTTCATAGTCAAACGCACCACTGGTCCCCAAGGATGTGCTTTTTGGTGTCAGAACCAACGGCATTTGTCTGTATTCCAGAGCAGACCCTCTGAAATTGGGCAGAGCCCAGAGGAGGGCCACGAGGACGATCAAGGGGCTGGAGCATCTCTCTTACGAAGACAGGCTGAGGGACTCGGGGTTGTTGAGTCTGGAGAAGAGAACCCTCTGGGGAGACCTTATAGTGGCTTTCCCATACCTAAAGGGGGCCTTCATGAAAGCTGGGGAGGGGACTCTTCATCTGAGAGTGCAGTGATAGGACTAGGCGTTAACGGCTTTAAACTGAAAGAGGGCCGATATAGATCCGACATTAGCAAAAAGTTCTTTACTCGGAGGGTGGCGAGTCACTGGAGTAGGCTGATGGGGCTTTGAGCAACCTGGTCTAGCAGAAGGTGTCTGTGGCCATGGCAGGGAGGTTGGACTGAGATGATCTTTAAGGTCCTTTCCAACGCAAACTGTTCTGTGATTGCATGATTTTTAGTGTTGAGAACACATCGATGTTGTAGTTGTTGCTGAGCAGTGCTTGCACAGAGTCGAGGCCTTTTCTGCTTGTCATGCTGCCCTGCCTGTCAGCAGGCTAGGGGTGCACAAGAAGCTGGGAGGCAGGACAGGCAGGACAGCTGACCGCAGCTGGGTCAAAAGGGATGTCCCGTACGCTGTGACGTTGTGCTCAGCACTAGAAACCGGGGCACAGAAGTGGTGCGGGGAAGGTGTTCACGGTTAGGCTGTTTCTCACGGCTCCTGTGCTGGCTCCCCGCAGGCCGCAGCTTCCCTCGGGGCATATCGACCCTCTCCCTCTGTTCTCCATTTACGGGCTGTGCTGCAGAGCAGCCTCAGCTCCAGTGCCTGGAAGACCTTCTGCTCCCTTCCTGCTTCTCTTCCTCCCGCTCCTCCTCCTTGTTCTCCTCACACCCTGGTGTTCACGGCTCTGTTTCTCACACTTTTTCTTCCTCACTCCCCACTGCTGGGCAGCGTTTTGTCCTTTTTTGCCCTTCCTTTACTATGGTTTCCCTTAGGCGCTGCCGTCTTGGCTGCCGGGTTCAGCTGTGCCCTGTGACGGTGCTGCCAGAGCTGGCTGGAACCGGCTTTGTCCAGCACAGGGCTGCCCCGGCTTTTCCTCAGAGGCTGTCGGCGGCCCTGCGGTGCCAGCACTTGGGCACCTACATCTGGTCCCGTTGTATAGAAATGTATATATTTTTACAGCTGAGCACTTCCTGGTCCAGAGGAAGCGGGCAGCCAATCTGAGGGAGACCTGAGAAGATGAGAGTATTTAAAGAAAACCACGCACCGAGCCAATCACAGAGCGATGCCAAAACACGTGGATTACGAAGCTTCACAAAATGGCGGCTCCTCAGTGTGGAATGCGGACAGAAAGAAAATGGCGCCTCCATATGTAGGTAGGTGGGAGGGATTTCCGGTCCTGACCATCCCAGCGGTGGGCGGGCCAATGGGCAGTGTAGTCCTGCCCTTCACCCACGGCCCTTTCCCCGCCCACAGCATGTAGACTGCCCAGCGCTGCCATCTGGTGGCTTGAAAATCTGCAGGCTGGAGGCGTGGCTCTGTGGAGTGGCTAGAGCTGGGGCAGTGGCGGCAGCAGCAGCAGCGAAGGCAGCAACTGCACCTACTGCGGTGCTTGGCATGCCCGCGGCCAAGTGGAAGGAGGTGCTTCTGCTGCGCATCACGTGTAATCAAAGGGGCTTGAAATTGTAAATTCCGAGAGTGGGAGTGGGGCTAGCCATGAGATCCGGGAAGGGGTTGTTTGCGCTTTTCAAGATTGGAAGGCGGCCAGTTCCTGCACTTAGCAGGAAAGAGGAGGGAAGAAGTGACCTGCACATCGTGGCTGTTTTTATGTGGTGCGATGTCCTGTGTTACTGATACAGATGCCCTGTGAATGCTTGTGTCTAAGTGTCTTCTTTTCTGAGTGTCGCAAGTCACCTACGAGTCCCCAGGTCTTCCAGCAGGTATGCGTGGGGGCTTAACTTTGCCTTCCATCACTTAAAGCCAAAGCTACTGCTGGGTGGCTAGTGCAGGTGATTTAATGATAAACTCACACAGTTTTGTTTTTCTTGCCATAGCTAAAGGAACTCAATATTTAATGATGAGTATGTTCCTGTGGTGAAGGTACATACTTGGAATGGTGTATCAGGAGGAGCATCCTTGCATTTAACAGCACCTGCACCCTGTGGTTATGTAGTGGTCGTCGTTAGGTAGGTCAGGGTACTGAATGGGTGTCAACACATCACCATCAAATCAGCGTGCTCTCTGTGGGCTGCAGCTTCCCTCAGGACACATTGTCCTGCTCTGGCATTTTCTGTTGCAGAAGCTGCGGACAGAAAGAATGCGGACAGAAAGAAAATGGCGCCCCCCTATGTAGGTAGGTGGGAGGGATTTCCTGTCCTGGCCCATCCCACTTCCTGGCGGGCCGATGGGCAGCGTGGTTCTGCCCTTTATGCACAGCCCTTTCCCCAGCCCGGCACGCAGACCGCCCAACGCTGTAATCCAGCGGCTTGGAAGAGCTGCATGCTGGAGTTGTAGCCCTGTGGAGCAGCGGCAGCAATGGCAGTGGCGGCAGCAGCATCAGTGGTAGCAGCAGCTGTACCTGCTGCGTTGCTCGGTAGCCGAGTGGAAGGAGGTGCTCCTGCTGCGCATCACGCGTGATCAAAGGGTCTTGAAACTGTAAATCCGGGGAGCGGGAGTGGGGTTAGCCGAGAGTTCTGCGGAGGGGTTGTTTGCGCCTTTCAAGGTCGGAAGGCGGACAGTTCCTGTTCTTAGCAGGGAAGATGAGGGAAGAAGTGAGCTGCACATCGCGGCTGTGTTTATGCGGTGTGGAGTCCTGTGTCACTGATACAGATGCCCTGTGAACGCTTGTGTCCAGGTGTCTTCTCTTCAGAGTGTTGTAAGTTGTCTGTGAGACCCCAGGTGTTTCAGCAGGGAAGCGGGGGGTGGAGGGTGGGGTTAACTTTGCCTTCCATGGCTTAAAGCCCCATGCAGTATTGAAAGCGCAGGGTCCAATCCTGCCCTAGCTTCTGCAGGCTCCAAGAGCCTGCAGCAACCCAACAACATGTCTCGAAGGCCCAAAAGCTGCAGGGTGTATTGCGACGGGACATTCTCTAGTGCTCTCCAAAGCTTGCAGGCCAGCAGGCTTTGGAGAAGAGGATGCTTTGCCCAAGCAGGGTGTTTCCATCCGTGGCAAACGTACAGACTTGGAGTGGTACGTCAGGAGAAGCATCCTTGCACTTAGCGGCACCTTCAGCTTGTGGTTAGGTAGTGGTAGTCATTAGGTAGGTCTGGGTAGTGAATGGATGTCAACGCAGCACCATCAAATCGGAATCTGATTTGTCTAAATTAATAATGGGCTATTTAGCGCGTGTTTAAAAGCATACCCCCAGCCCAGATCCGCCGTAGTTAAAGGGTTTGCTTGCAGACTCAGTGCTGTGTTTTTGCGAGAACGCTGCACTTTGTTGGCAGTAGAGATGAATTCTTGCCAAAGCTACAGCTGGGTGGCTAGTGAAGGTGGCGTAAATGATAAACTCACGCAGTTTTGCTTTTCTTGCCATAGCTAACGGAACTCAATATGCAACGGTGAGTAGAGGAGGGGAGTTGAAAACAAGAGCGGAGGAGTGAAATTCCTTATTTAGGGCATGTTAGGAACACGATTCAGCACACATCGTAATAGGGCGACTACATATAATAATGGGGTGTTGGAAGAAGGGTGACTCTAAAAGGCAAAGGAAAGGCAAAGCACAGGTCATACGCTAGTTGTGGAACCTGCTGTTTCTTTTATCTTCTCCGAAGCAAAGCCATACAAATGCAATCTGTACAAAAAACCACCGTAAATATGTTCTTGTCAATCGTTTCTCCTTGGCACTCTTCTGATTTGTTTAAATACACAAGCGTAGGCCTTCCTCGTGTTCAGCAGACGGCAGGAACACGAAGGTTTTACGCTACACAGGAGAGCAGATTTAGGTTTACCACCAGCTTTCTTAGGATTACAGAACCATATATGTCTCCATTTACAAGGAAAACACGGCTCTGCGAGGCAAGAGAGTTCTTGCTGCAAGTCCTTCCTGGAGGGAGTGATTTTTGCACCATGGAAATCCTCTATAAAATGTGTTAGACAATGGAGATTTCCTATGAGGGAATTCTTGGTGCGTCTTATGCTGCCGCAGGCCACCAGAACGCATGACCTTCTGGGTCCAGAAATGCTTCATGAGATGCAGCGTAGCTGCTACGTATGTTGGCACCCTAGTGGGGTCGCAGCTACAAACGTGCCCGTTCAACCGGTGAACTAAGCCAAGGAGCAAGAAAGCAACCGGTCTGTGTGAAAAGCTTAGCATGACAGTGGCTTCTTTCTCGAACGAGGCATGCCTCCTATACCCTTCATACGACATGCGCTTTTGTTTTGTGGAGGAAAGGTTTAGAACTTGCATTATGTGTTGCTTTACAGTCTGCCTTCATGTTCCCGACCTCTGCCCACTTTTGGGCTGGTCAATATTTGGTTAGATTCAAAGCTGAACTACCTTATTCCTGCTTCCGATGGAAATGTACCAGGAGGCCATCAAAGCGGACCAAAGCTGGTGAAGTTTTGCTTTATCAGAACTCTTCAAATGCCAAAGAGCAAACGCACGGGCATGTGTTTCACATCGGAAGGCCGACGCCAGCAGCTAGCAGCCACAGGGAAGGCCAGGGGAAGCCTCTTTACGTAAGCAGCAGCAGCTCTTCCATGCCCAGTTATTTCACGATTAAAGAACAATGAAACCCTGTTCACGCTAAAATACTTACTAGGAGGCCTTGCTGGTCTATTCCTTTCTGACTCAGTTGGCCCCAGTGGTGACTTCTCAGCTGCAGAACAGAGTATTTTGGCACGTGACCATGTTACAGGGGGTGTCTGGTACCGTGCAGGGTGTTTAGGGGGCAAAGATGTGGAAAGGGATTTTGTAGTGGTGTTTCGTAATGCAGGGGAGATGTGGAATGCTGTGCTACTGCCGAGAAGATCAGGTAGGGCTGTTGGAGCTATTGATGCCCATTTATGAGGAGGCAGTTCTAAAGCTACTGGCTTCAGAGTAATTTTGTTTCCGAGGCAGAAAGGTTGACATCCACCAGCTCCAGCTCCTGTTCAGAGAGCTTCTCCACTCTCCCCATACCCAAGGCTTCTCCCAAGACATTCACCATTGTTCTGAATCGATCCCTGTGGAATAAAAATGTCAGAGAAACGACTCCGCATGTTACCTATAAGGTCTTGTGGTGAGCACGTCACAGTCCCTGGAGTACGCAACTCATCCGTCTCTCTTTGCGATGAGACCACTTGTGGAAGGGTGGGAGGAGAGACTGCGGGGCACAGCAGAAGAGTCTGCACTGTGCCTTTTTGACACTCCTCAGGCGGAGGAGTGCCTGACCCTGTAGTCTGGCCCAAACCCTGGAGAGCACCTATGCATTGCAATGTGATGAGTATCAGATGGGATCATACTTCTTGGAAGGCAATGCAGGTGTTGATGGGGTGCTGAGAGCTTTTGAATTGGATGGGTGTTTTTTGCATGTCTGTATCAAGTGCTACCACACCAATGACTGGAATGCTCCGAGCTTTATGCGGGAGCACGCGCGGGTTGCTATTACAAAACGAGAGGGGGAGCCTTCAGAGTTCATAGTCAAACGCACCACTGGTCCCCAAGGATGTGCTTTTTGGTGTCAGAACCAACGGCATTTGTCTGTATTCCAGAGCAGACCCTCTGAAATTGGGCAGAGCCCAGAGGAGGGCCACGAGGACGATCAAGGGGCTGGAGCATCTCTCTTACGAAGACAGGCTGAGGGACTCGGGGTTGTTGAGTCTGGAGAAGAGAACCCTCTGGGGAGACCTTATAGTGGCTTTCCCATACCTAAAGGGGGCCTTCATGAAAGCTGGGGAGGGACTCTTCATCTGAGAGTGCAGTGATAGGAGTAGGCGTTAACGGCTTTAAACTGAAAGAGGGTCGATATAGATCCGACATTAGCAAAAAGTTCTTTACTCGGAGGGTGGCGAGTCACTGGAGTAGGCTGATGGGGCTTTGAGCAACCTGGTCTAGCAGAAGGTGTCTGTGGCCATGGCAGGGAGGTTGGACTGAGATGATCTTTAAGGTCCTTTCCAACGCAAACTGTTCTGTGATTGCATGATTTTTAGTGTTGAGAACACATCGATGTTGTAGTTGTTGCTGAGCAGTGCTTGCACAGAGTCGAGGCCTTTTCTGCTTGTCATGCTGCCCTGCCTGTCAGCAGGCTAGGGGTGCACAAGAAGCTGGGAGGCAGGACAGGCAGGACAGCTGACCGCAGCTGGGTCAAAAGGGATGTCCCGTACGCTGTGACGTTGTGCTCAGCACTAGAAACCGGGGCACAGAAGTGGTGCGGGGAAGGTGTTCACGGTTAGGCTGTTTCTCACGGCTCCTGTGCTGGCTCCCCGCAGGCCGCAGCTTCCCTCGGGGCATATCGACCCTCTCCCTCTGTTCTCCATTTACGGGCTGTGCTGCAGAGCAGCCTCAGCTCCAGTGCCTGGAAGACCTTCTGCTCCCTTCCTGCTTCTCTTCCTCCCGCTCCTCCTCCTTGTTCTCCTCACACCCTGGTGTTCACGGCTCTGTTTCTCACACTTTTTCTTCCTCACTCCCCACTGCTGGGCAGCGTTTTGTCCTTTTTTGCCCTTCCTTTACTATGGTTTCCCTTAGGCGCTGCCGTCTTGGCTGCCGGGTTCAGCTGTGCCCTGTGACGGTGCTGCCAGAGCTGGCTGGAACCGGCTTTGTCCAGCACAGGGCTGCCCCGGCTTTTCCTCAGAGGCTGTCGGCGGCCCTGCGGTGCCAGCACTTGGGCACCTACATCTGGTCCCGTTGTATAGAAATGTATATATTTTTACAGCTGAGCACTTCCTGGTCCAGAGGAAGCGGGCAGCCAATCTGAGGGAGACCTGAGAAGATGAGAATATTTAAAGAAAACCACGCACCGAGCCAATCACAGAGCGATGCCAAAACATGTGGATTACGAAGCTTCACAAAATGGCGGCTCCTCAGTGTGGAATGCGGACAGAAAGAAAATGGCGCCTCCATATGTAGGTAGGTGGGAGGGATTTCCGGTCCTGACCATCCCAGCGGTGGGCGGGCCAATGGGCAGTGTAGTCCTGCCCTTCACCCACGGCCCTTTCCCCGCCCACAGCATGTAGACTGCCCAGCGCTGCCATCTGGTGGCTTGAAAATCTGCAGGCTGGAGGCGTGGCTCTGTGGAGTGGCTAGAGCTGGGGCAGTGGCGGCAGCAGCAGCAGCGAAGGCAGCAACTGCACCTACTGCGGTGCTTGGCATGCCCGCGGCCAAGTGGAAGGAGGTGCTTCTGCTGCGCATCACGTGTAATCAAAGGGGCTTGAAATTGTAAATTCCGAGAGTGGGAGTGGGGCTAGCCATGAGATCCGGGAAGGGGTTGTTTGCGCTTTTCAAGATTGGAAGGCGGCCAGTTCCTGCACTTAGCAGGAAAGAGGAGGGAAGAAGTGACCTGCACATCGTGGCTGTTTTTATGTGGTGCGATGTCCTGTGTTACTGATACAGATGCCCTGTGAATGCTTGTGTCTAAGTGTCTTCTTTTCTGAGTGTCGCAAGTCACCTACGAGTCCCCAGGTCTTCCAGCAGGTATGCGTGGGGGCTTAACTTTGCCTTCCATCACTTAAAGCCAAAGCTACTGCTGGGTGGCTAGTGCAGGTGATTTAATGATAAACTCACACAGTTTTGTTTTTCTTGCCATAGCTAAAGGAACTCAATATTTAATGATGAGTATGTTCCTGTGGTGAAGGTACATACTTGGAATGGTGTATCAGGAGGAGCATCCTTGCATTTAACAGCACCTGCACCCTGTGGTTATGTAGTGGTCGTCGTTAGGTAGGTCAGGGTACTGAATGGGTGTCAACACATCACCATCAAATCAGCGTGCTCTCTGTGGGCTGCAGCTTCCCTCAGGACACATTGTCCTGCTCTGGCATTTTCTGTTGCAGAAGCTGCGGACAGAAAGAATGCGGACAGAAAGAAAATGGCGCCCCCCTATGTAGGTAGGTGGGAGGGATTTCCTGTCCTGGCCCATCCCACTTCCTGGCGGGCCGATGGGCAGCGTGGTTCTGCCCTTTATGCACAGCCCTTTCCCCAGCCCGGCACGCAGACCGCCCAACGCTGTAATCCAGCGGCTTGGAAGAGCTGCATGCTGGAGTTGTAGCCCTGTGGAGCAGCGGCAGCAATGGCAGTGGCGGCAGCAGCATCAGTGGTAGCAGCAGCTGTACCTGCTGCGTTGCTCGGTAGCCGAGTGGAAGGAGGTGCTCCTGCTGCGCATCACGCGTGATCAAAGGGTCTTGAAACTGTAAATCCGGGGAGCGGGAGTGGGGTTAGCCGAGAGTTCTGCGGAGGGGTTGTTTGCGCCTTTCAAGGTCGGAAGGCGGACAGTTCCTGTTCTTAGCAGGGAAGATGAGGGAAGAAGTGAGCTGCACATCGCGGCTGTGTTTATGCGGTGTGGAGTCCTGTGTCACTGATACAGATGCCCTGTGAACGCTTGTGTCCAGGTGTCTTCTCTTCAGAGTGTTGTAAGTTGTCTGTGAGACCCCAGGTGTTTCAGCAGGGAAGCGGGGGGTGGAGGGTGGGGTTAACTTTGCCTTCCATGGCTTAAAGCCCCATGCAGTATTGAAAGCGCAGGGTCCAATCCTGCCCTAGCTTCTGCAGGCTCCAAGAGCCTGCAGCAACCCAACAACATGTCTCGAAGGCCCAAAAGCTGCAGGGTGTATTGCGACGGGACATTCTCTAGTGCTCTCCAAAGCTTGCAGGCCAGCAGGCTTTGGAGAAGAGGATGCTTTGCCCAAGCAGGGTGTTTCCATCCGTGGCAAACGTACAGACTTGGAATGGTACGTCAGGAGAAGCATCCTTGCACTTAGCGGCACCTTCAGCTTGTGGTTAGGTAGTGGTAGTCATTAGGTAGGTCTGGGTAGTGAATGGATGTCAACGCAGCACCATCAAATCGGAATCTGATTTGTCTAAATTAATAATGGGCTATTTAGCGCGTGTTTAAAAGCATACCCCCAGCCCAGATCCGCCGTAGTTAAAGGGTTTGCTTGCAGACTCAGTGCTGTGTTTTTGCGAGAACGCTGCACTTTGTTGGCAGTAGAGATGAATTCTTGCCAAAGCTACAGCTGGGTGGCTAGTGAAGGTGGCGTAAATGATAAACTCACGCAGTTTTGCTTTTCTTGCCATAGCTAACGGAACTCAATATGCAACGGTGAGTAGAGGAGGGGAGTTGAAAACAAGAGCGGAGGAGTGAAATTCCTTATTTAGGGCATGTTAGGAACACGATTCAGCACACATCGTAATAGGGCGACTACATATAATAATGGGGTGTTGGAAGAAGGGTGACTCTAAAAGGCAAAGGAAAGGCAAAGCACAGGTCATACGCTAGTTGTGGAACCTGCTGTTTCTTTTATCTTCTCCGAAGCAAAGCCATACAAATGCAATCTGTACAAAAAACCACCGTAAATATGTTCTTGTCAATCGTTTCTCCTTGGCACTCTTCTGATTTGTTTAAATACACAAGCGTAGGCCTTCCTCGTGTTCAGCAGACGGCAGGAACACGAAGGTTTTACGCTACACAGGAGAGCAGATTTAGGTTTACCACCAGCTTTCTTAGGATTACAGAACCATATATGAGTCTCCATTTACAAGGAAAACACGGCTCTGCGAGGCAAGAGAGTTCTCGCTGCAAGTCCTTCCTGGAGGGAGTGATTTTTGCACCATGGAAATCCTCTATAAAATGTGTTAGACAATGGAGATTTCCTATGAGGGAATTCTTGGTGCGTCTTATGCTGCCGCAGGCCACCAGAACGCATGACCTTCTGGGTCCAGAAATGCTTCATGAGATGCAGCGTAGCTGCTACGTATGTTGGCACCCTAGTGGGGTCGCAGCTACAAACGTGCCCGTTCAACCGGTGAACTAAGCCAAGGAGCAAGAAAGCAACCGGTCTGTGTGAAAAGCTTAGCATGACAGTGGCTTCTTTCTCGAACGAGGCATGCCTCCTATACCCTTCATACGACATGCGCTTTTGTTTTGTGGAGGAAAGGTTTAGAACTTGCATTATGTGTTGCTTTACAGTCTGCCTTCATGTTCCCGACCTCTGCCCACTTTTGGGCTGGTCAATATTTGGTTAGATTCAAAGCTGAACTACCTTATTCCTGCTTCCGATGGAAATGTACCAGGAGGCCATCAAAGCGGACCAAAGCTGGTGAAGTTTTGCTTTATCAGAACTCTTCAAATGCCAAAGAGCAAACGCACGGGCATGTGTTTCACATCGGAAGGCCGACGCCAGCAGCTAGCAGCCACAGGGAAGGCCAGGGGAAGCCTCTTTACGTAAGCAGCAGCAGCTCTTCCATGCCCAGTTATTTCACGATTAAAGAACAATGAAACCCTGTTCACGCTAAAATACTTACTAGGAGGCCTTGCTGGTCTATTCCTTTCTGACTCAGTTGGCCCCAGTGGTGACTTCTCAGCTGCAGAACAGAGTATTTTGGCACGTGACCATGTTACAGGGGGTGTCTGGTACCGTGCAGGGTGTTTAGGGGGCAAAGATGTGGAAAGGGATTTTGTAGTGGTGTTTCGTAATGCAGGGGAGATGTGGAATGCTGTGCTACTGCCGAGAAGATCAGGTAGGGCTGTTGGAGCTATTGATGCCCATTTATGAGGAGGCAGTTCTAAAGCTACTGGCTTCAGAGTAATTTTGTTTCCGAGGCAGAAAGGTTGACATCCACCAGCTCCAGCTCCTGTTCAGAGAGCTTCTCCACTCTCCCCATACCCAAGGCTTCTCCCAAGACATTCACCATTGTTCTGAATCGATCCCTGTGGAATAAAAATGTCAGAGAAACGACTCCGCATGTTACCTATAACGTCTTGTGGTGAGCACGTCACAGTCCCTGGAGTACGCAACTCATCCGTCTCTCTTTGCTATGAGACCACTTGTGGAAGGGTGGGAGGAGAGACTGCGGGGCACAGCAGAAGAGTCTGCACTGTGCCTTTTTGACACTCCTCAGGCGGAGGAGTGCCTGACCCTGTAGTCTGGCCCAAACCCTGGAGAGCACCTATGCATTGCAATGTGATGAGTATCAGATGGGATCATACTTCTTGGAAGGCAATGCAGGTGTTGATGGGGTGCTGAGAGCTTTTGAATTGGATGGGTGTTTTTTGCATGTCTGTATCAAGTGCTACCACACCAATGACTGGAATGCTCCGAGCTTTATGCGGGAGCACGCGCGGGTTGCTATTACAAAACGAGAGGGGGAGCCTTCAGAGTTCATAGTCAAACGCACCACTGGTCCCCAAGGATGTGCTTTTTGGTGTCAGAACCAACGGCATTTGTCTGTATTCCAGAGCAGACCCTCTGAAATTGGGCAGAGCCCAGAGGAGGGCCACGAGGACGATCAAGGGGCTGGAGCATCTCTCTTACGAAGACAGGCTGAGGGACTCGGGGTTGTTGAGTCTGGAGAAGAGAACCCTCTGGGGAGACCTTATAGTGGCTTTCCCATACCTAAAGGGGGCCTTCATGAAAGCTGGGGAGGGACTCTTCATCTGAGAGTGCAGTGATAGGAGTAGGCGTTAACGGCTTTAAACTGAAAGAGGGTCGATATAGATCCGACATTAGCAAAAAGTTCTTTACTCGGAGGGTGGCGAGTCACTGGAGTAGGCTGATGGGGCTTTGAGCAACCTGGTCTAGCAGAAGGTGTCTGTGGCCATGGCAGGGAGGTTGGACTGAGATGATCTTTAAGGTCCTTTCCAACGCAAACTGTTCTGTGATTGCATGATTTTTAGTGTTGAGAACACATCGATGTTGTAGTTGTTGCTGAGCAGTGCTTGCACAGAGTCGAGGCCTTTTCTGCTTGTCATGCTGCCCTGCCTGTCAGCAGGCTAGGGGTGCACAAGAATCTGGGAGGCAGGACAGGCAGGACAGCTGACCGCAGCTGGGTCAAAAGGGATGTCCCGTACGCTGTGACGTTGTGCTCAGCACTAGAAACCGGGGCACAGAAGTGGTGCGGGGAAGGTGTTCACGGTTAGGCTGTTTCTCACGGCTCCTGTGCTGGCTCCCCGCAGGCCGCAGCTTCCCTCGGGGCATATCGACCCTCTCCCTCTGTTCTCCATTTACGGGCTGTGCTGCAGAGCAGCCTCAGCTCCAGTGCCTGGAAGACCTTCTGCTCCCTTCCTGCTTCTCTTCCTCCCGCTCCTCCTCCTTGTTCTCCTCACACCCTGGTGTTCACGGCTCTGTTTCTCACACTTTTTCTTCCTCACTCCCCACTGCTGGGCAGCGTTTTGTCCTTTTTTGCCCTTCCTTTACTATGGTTTCCCTTAGGCGCTGCCGTCTTGGCTGCCGGGTTCAGCTGTGCCCTGTGACGGTGCTGCCAGAGCTGGCTGGAACCGGCTTTGTCCAGCACAGGGCTGCCCCGGCTTTTCCTCAGAGGCTGTCGGCGGCCCTGCGGTGCCAGCACTTGGGCACCTACATCTGGTCCCGTTGTATAGAAATGTATATATTTTTACAGCTGAGCACTTCCTGGTCCAGAGGAAGCGGGCAGCCAATCTGAGGGAGACCTGAGAAGATGAGAATATTTAAAGAAAACCACGCACCGAGCCAATCACAGAGCGATGCCAAAACATGTGGATTACGAAGCTTCACAAAATGGCGGCTCCTCAGTGTGGAATGCGGACAGAAAGAAAATGGCGCCTCCATATGTAGGTAGGTGGGAGGGATTTCCGGTCCTGACCATCCCAGCGGTGGGCGGGCCAATGGGCAGTGTAGTCCTGCCCTTCACCCACGGCCCTTTCCCCGCCCACAGCATGTAGACTGCCCAGCGCTGCCATCTGGTGGCTTGAAAATCTGCAGGCTGGAGGCGTGGCTCTGTGGAGTGGCTAGAGCTGGGGCAGTGGCGGCAGCAGCAGCAGCGAAGGCAGCAACTGCACCTACTGCGGTGCTTGGCATGCCCGCGGCCAAGTGGAAGGAGGTGCTTCTGCTGCGCATCACGTGTAATCAAAGGGGCTTGAAATTGTAAATTCCGAGAGTGGGAGTGGGGCTAGCCATGAGATCCGGGAAGGGGTTGTTTGCGCTTTTCAAGATTGGAAGGCGGCCAGTTCCTGCACTTAGCAGGAAAGAGGAGGGAAGAAGTGACCTGCACATCGTGGCTGTTTTTATGTGGTGCGATGTCCTGTGTTACTGATACAGATGCCCTGTGAATGCTTGTGTCTAAGTGTCTTCTTTTCTGAGTGTCACAAGTCACCTACGAGTCCCCAGGTCTTCCAGCAGGTATGCGTGGGGGCTTAACTTTGCCTTCCATCACTTAAAGCCAAAGCTACTGCTGGGTGGCTAGTGCAGGTGATTTAATGATAAACTCACACAGTTTTGTTTTTCTTGCCATAGCTAAAGGAACTCAATATTTAATGATGAGTATGTTCCTGTGGTGAAGGTACATACTTGGAATGGTGTATCAGGAGGAGCATCCTTGCATTTAACAGCACCTGCACCCTGTGGTTATGTAGTGGTCGTCGTTAGGTAGGTCAGGGTACTGAATGGGTGTCAACACATCACCATCAAATCAGCGTGCTCTCTGTGGGCTGCAGCTTCCCTCAGGACACATTGTCCTGCTCTGGCATTTTCTGTTGCAGAAGCTGCGGACAGAAAGAATGCGGACAGAAAGAAAATGGCGCCCCCCTATGTAGGTAGGTGGGAGGGATTTCCTGTCCTGGCCCATCCCACTTCCTGGCGGGCCGATGGGCAGCGTGGTTCTGCCCTTTATGCACAGCCCTTTCCCCAGCCCGGCACGCAGACCGCCCAACGCTGTAATCCAGCGGCTTGGAAGAGCTGCATGCTGGAGTTGTAGCCCTGTGGAGCAGCGGCAGCAATGGCAGTGGCGGCAGCAGCATCAGTGGTAGCAGCAGCTGTACCTGCTGCGTTGCTCGGTAGCCGAGTGGAAGGAGGTGCTCCTGCTGCGCATCACGCGTGATCAAAGGGTCTTGAAACTGTAAATCCGGGGAGCGGGAGTGGGGTTAGCCGAGAGTTCTGCGGAGGGGTTGTTTGCGCCTTTCAAGGTCGGAAGGCGGACAGTTCCTGTTCTTAGCAGGGAAGATGAGGGAAGAAGTGAGCTGCACATCGCGGCTGTGTTTATGCGGTGTGGAGTCCTGTGTCACTGATACAGATGCCCTGTGAACGCTTGTGTCCAGGTGTCTTCTCTTCAGAGTGTTGTAAGTTGTCTGTGAGACCCCAGGTGTTTCAGCAGGGAAGCGGGGGGTGGAGGGTGGGGTTAACTTTGCCTTCCATGGCTTAAAGCCCCATGCAGTATTGAAAGCGCAGGGTCCAATCCTGCCCTAGCTTCTGCAGGCTCCAAGAGCCTGCAGCAACCCAACAACATGTCTCGAAGGCCCAAAAGCTGCAGGGTGTATTGCGACGGGACATTCTCTAGTGCTCTCCAAAGCTTGCAGGCCAGCAGGCTTTGGAGAAGAGGATGCTTTGCCCAAGCAGGGTGTTTCCATCCGTGGCAAACGTACAGACTTGGAATGGTACGTCAGGAGAAGCATCCTTGCACTTAGCGGCACCTTCAGCTTGTGGTTAGGTAGTGGTAGTCATTAGGTAGGTCTGGGTAGTGAATGGATGTCAACGCAGCACCATCAAATCGGAATCTGATTTGTCTAAATTAATAATGGGCTATTTAGCGCGTGTTTAAAAGCATACCCCCAGCCCAGATCCGCCGTAGTTAAAGGGTTTGCTTGCAGACTCAGTGCTGTGTTTTTGCGAGAACGCTGCACTTTGTTGGCAGTAGAGATGAATTCTTGCCAAAGCTACAGCTGGGTGGCTAGTGAAGGTGGCGTAAATGATAAACTCACGCAGTTTTGCTTTTCTTGCCATAGCTAACGGAACTCAATATGCAACGGTGAGTAGAGGAGGGGAGTTGAAAACAAGAGCGGAGGAGTGAAATTCCTTATTTAGGGCATGTTAGGAACACGATTCAGCACACATCGTAATAGGGCGACTACATATAATAATGGGGTGTTGGAAGAAGGGTGACTCTAAAAGGCAAAGGAAAGGCAAAGCACAGGTCATACGCTAGTTGTGGAACCTGCTGTTTCTTTTATCTTCTCCGAAGCAAAGCCATACAAATGCAATCTGTACAAAAAACCACCGTAAATATGTTCTTGTCAATCGGTTCTCCTTGGCACTCTTCTGATTTGTTTAAATACACAAGCGTAGGCCTTCCTCGTGTTCAGCAGACGGCAGGAACACGAAGGTTTTACGCTACACAGGAGAGCAGATTTAGGTTTACCACCAGCTTTCTTAGGATTACAGAACCATATATGAGTCTCCATTTACAAGGAAAACACGGCTCTGCGAGGCAAGAGAGTTCTTGCTGCAAGTCCTTCCTGGAGGGAGTGATTTTTGCACCATGGAAATCCTCTATAAAATGTGTTAGACAATGGAGATTTCCTATGAGGGAATTCTTGGTGCGTCTTATGCTGCCGCAGGCCACCAGAACGCATGACCTTCTGGGTCCAGAAATGCTTCATGAGATGCAGCGTAGCTGCTACGTATGTTGGCACCCTAGTGGGGTCGCAGCTACAAACGTGCCCGTTCAACCGGTGAACTAAGCCAAGGAGCAAGAAAGCAACCGGTCTGTGTGAAAAGCTTAGCATGACAGTGGCTTCTTTCTCGAACGAGGCATGCCTCCTATACCCTTCATACGACATGCGCTTTTGTTTTGTGGAGGAAAGGTTTAGAACTTGCATTATGTGTTGCTTTACAGTCTGCCTTCATGTTCCCGACCTCTGCCCACTTTTGGGCTGGTCAATATTTGGTTAGATTCAAAGCTGAACTACCTTATTCCTGCTTCCGATGGAAATGTACCAGGAGGCCATCAAAGCGGACCAAAGCTGGTGAAGTTTTGCTTTATCAGAACTCTTCAAATGCCAAAGAGCAAACGCACGGGCATGTGTTTCACATCGGAAGGCCGACGCCAGCAGCTAGCAGCCACAGGGAAGGCCAGGGGAAGCCTCTTTACGTAAGCAGCAGCAGCTCTTCCATGCCCAGTTATTTCACGATTAAAGAACAATGAAACCCTGTTCACGCTAAAATACTTACTAGGAGGCCTTGCTGGTCTATTCCTTTCTGACTCAGTTGGCCCCAGTGGTGACTTCTCAGCTGCAGAACAGAGTATTTTGGCACGTGACCATGTTACAGGGGGTGTCTGGTACCGTGCAGGGTGTTTAGGGGGCAAAGATGTGGAAAGGGATTTTGTAGTGGTGTTTCGTAATGCAGGGGAGATGTGGAATGCTGTGCTACTGCCGAGAAGATCAGGTAGGGCTGTTGGAGCTATTGATGCCCATTTATGAGGAGGCAGTTCTAAAGCTACTGGCTTCAGAGTAATTTTGTTTCCGAGGCAGAAAGGTTGACATCCACCAGCTCCAGCTCCTGTTCAGAGAGCTTCTCCACTCTCCCCATACCCAAGGCTTCTCCCAAGACATTCACCATTGTTCTGAATCGATCCCTGTGGAATAAAAATGTCAGAGAAATGACTCCGCATGTTACCTATAACGTCTTGTGGTGAGCACGTCACAGTCCCTGGAGTACGCAACTCATCCGTCTCTCTTTGCGATGAGACCGCTTTTGGAAGGGTGGGAGGAGAGACTGCGGGGCACAGCAGAAGAGTCTGCACTGTGCCTTTTTGACACTCCTCAGGCGGAGGAGTGCCTGACCCTGTAGTCTGGCCCAAACCCTGGAGAGCACCTATGCATTGCAAGGTGATGAGTATCAAATGGGATCATACTTCTTGGAAGGCAATGCAGGTGTTGATGGGGTGCTGAGAGCTTTTGAATTGGATGGGTGTTTTTTGCATGTCTGTATCAAGTGCTACCACACCAATGACTGGAATGCTCCGAGCTTTATGCGGGAGCACGCGCGGGTTGCTATTACAAAACGAGAGGGGGAGCCTTCAGAGTTCATAGTCAAATGCACCACTGGTCCCCAAGGATGTGCTTTTTGGTGTCAGAACCAACGGCATTTGTCTGTATTCCAGAGCAGACCCTCTGAAATTGGGCAGAGCCCAGAGGAGGGCCACGAGGACGATCAAGGGGCTGGAGCATCTCTCTTACGAAGACAGGCTGAGGGACTCGGGGTTGTTGAGTCTGGAGAAGAGAACCCTCTGGGGAGACCTTATAGTGGCTTTCCCATACCTAAAGGGGGCCTTCATGAAAGCTGGGGAGGGACTCTTCATCTGAGAGTGCAGTGATAGGAGTAGGCGTTAACGGCTTTAAACTGAAAGAGGGTCGATATAGATCCGACATTAGCAAAAAGTTCTTTACTCGGAGGGTGGCGAGTCACTGGAGTAGGCTGATGGGGCTTTGAGCAACCTGGTCTAGCAGAAGGTGTCTGTGGCCATGGCAGGGAGGTTGGACTGAGATGATCTTTAAGGTCCTTTCCAACGCAAACTGTTCTGTGATTGCATGATTTTTAGTGTTGAGAACACATCGATGTTGTAGTTGTTGCTGAGCAGTGCTTGCACAGAGTCGAGGCCTTTTCTGCTTGTCATGCTGCCCTGCCTGTCAGCAGGCTAGGGGTGCACAAGAAGCTGGGAGGCAGGACAGGCAGGACAGCTGACCGCAGCTGGGTCAAAAGGGATGTCCCGTACGCTGTGACGTTGTGCTCAGCACTAGAAACCGGGGCACAGAAGTGGTGCGGGGAAGGTGTTCACGGTTAGGCTGTTTCTCACGGCTCCTGTGCTGGCTCCCCGCAGGCCGCAGCTTCCCTCGGGGCATATCGACCCTCTCCCTCTGTTCTCCATTTACGGGCTGTGCTGCAGAGCAGCCTCAGCTCCAGTGCCTGGAAGACCTTCTGCTCCCTTCCTGCTTCTCTTCCTCCCGCTCCTCCTCCTTGTTCTCCTCACACCCTGGTGTTCACGGCTCTGTTTCTCACACTTTTTCTTCCTCACTCCCCACTGCTGGGCAGCGTTTTGTCCTTTTTTGCCCTTCCTTTACTATGGTTTCCCTTAGGCGCTGCCGTCTTGGCTGCCGGGTTCAGCTGTGCCCTGTGACGGTGCTGCCAGAGCTGGCTGGAACCGGCTTTGTCCAGCACAGGGCTGCCCCGGCTTTTCCTCAGAGGCTGTCGGCGGCCCTGCGGTGCCAGCACTTGGGCACCTACATCTGGTCCCGTTGTATAGAAATGTATATATTTTTACAGCTGAGCACTTCCTGGTCCAGAGGAAGCGGGCAGCCAATCTGAGGGAGACCTGAGAAGATGAGAGTATTTAAAGAAAACCACGCACCGAGCCAATCACAGAGCGATGCCAAAACATGTGGATTACGAAGCTTCACAAAATGGCGGCTCCTCAGTGTGGAATGCGGACAGAAAGAAAATGGCGCCCCCCTATGTAGGTAGGTGGGAGGGATTTCCTGTCCTGGCCCATCCCACTTCCGGGCGGGCCGATGGGCAGCGTGGTTCTGCCCTTTATGCACAGCCCTTTCCCCAGCCCGGCACGCAGACCGCCCAACGCTGTAATCCAGCGGCTTGGAATAGCTGCATGCTGGAGTTGTAGCCCTGTGGAGCGGCGGCAGCGATGGCAGTGGCGGCAGCAGCATCAGTGGTAGCAGCAGCTGTACCTGCTGCGTTGCTCGGTAGCCGAGTGGAAGGAGGTGCTCCTGCTGCGCATCACGCGTGATCAAAGGGTCTTGAAACTGTAAATCTGGGGAGCGGGAGTGGGGTTAGCCGAGAGTTCTGCGGAGGGGTTGTTTGCGCCTTTCAAGGTCGGAAGGCGGACAGTTCCTGTTCTTAGCAGGGAAGATGAGGGAAGAAGTGAAGCTGCACATCGCGGCTGTGTTTATGCGGTGTGGAGTCCTGTGTCACTGATACAGATGCCCTGTGAACGCTTGTGTCCAGGTGTCTTCTCTTCAGAGTGTTGTAAGTTGTCTGTGAGACCCCAGGTGTTTCAGCAGGGAAGCGGGGGGTGGAGGGTGGGGTTAACTTTGCCTTCCATGGCTTAAAGCCCCATGCAGTATTGAAAGCGCAGGGTCCAATCCTGCCCTAGCTTCTGCAGGCTCCAAGAGCCTGCAGCAACCCAACAACATGTCTCGAAGGCCCAAAAGCTGCAGGGTGTATTGCGACGGGACATTCTCTAGTGCTCTCCAAAGCTTGCAGGCCAGCAGGCTTTGGAGAAGAGGATGCTTTGCCCAAGCAGGGTGTTTCCATCCGTGGCAAACGTACAGACTTGGAATGGTACGTCAGGAGAAGCATCCTTGCACTTAGCGGCACCTTCAGCTTGTGGTTAGGTAGTGGTAGTCATTAGGTAGGTCTGGGTAGTGAATGGATGTCAACGCAGCACCATCAAATCGGAATCTGATTTGTCTAAATTAATAATGGGCTATTTAGCGCGTGTTTAAAAGCATACCCCCAGCCCAGATCCGCCGTAGTTAAAGGGTTTGCTTGCAGACTCAGTGCTGTGTTTTTGCGAGAACGCTGCACTTTGTTGGCAGTAGAGATGAATTCTTGCCAAAGCTACAGCTGGGTGGCTAGTGAAGGTGGCGTAAATGATAAACTCACGCAGTTTTGCTTTTCTTGCCATAGCTAACGGAACTCAATATGCAACGGTGAGTAGAGGAGGGGAGTTGAAAACAAGAGCGGAGGAGTGAAATTCTTTATTTAGGGCATGTTAGGAACACGATTCAGCACACATCGTAATAGGGCGACTACATATAATAATGGGGTGTTGGAAGAAGGGTGACTCTAAAAGGCAAAGGAAAGGCAAAGCACAGGTCATACGCTAGTTGTGGAACCTGGTGTTTCTTTTATCTTCTCCGAAGCAAAGCCATACAAATGCAATCTGTACAAAAAACCACCGTAAATATGTTCTTGTCAATCGGTTCTCCTTGGCACTCTTCTGATTTGTTTAAATACACAAGCGTAGGCCTTCCTCGTGTTCAGCAGACGGCAGGAACACGAAGGTTTTACGCTACACAGGAGAGCAGATTTAGGTTTACCACCAGCTTTCTTAGGATTACAGAACCATATATGAGTCTCCATTTACAAGGAAAACACGGCTCTGCGAGGCAAGAGAGTTCTTGCTGCAAGTCCTTCCTGGAGGGAGTGATTTTTGCACCATGGAAATCCTCTATAAAATGTGTTAGACAATGGAGATTTCCTATGAGGGAATTCTTGGTGCGTCTTATGCTGCCGCAGGCCACCAGAACGCATGACCTTCTGGGTCCAGAAATGCTTCATGAGATGCAGCGTAGCTGCTACGTATGTTGGCACCCTAGTGGGGTCGCAGCTACAAACGTGCCCGTTCAACCGGTGAACTAAGCCAAGGAGCAAGAAAGCAACCGGTCTGTGTGAAAAGCTTAGCATGACAGTGGCTTCTTTCTCGAACGAGGCATGCCTCCTATACCCTTCATACGACATGCGCTTTTGTTTTTTGGAGGAAAGGTTTAGAACTTGCATTATGTGTTGCTTTACAGTCTGCCTTCATGTTCCCGACCTCTGCCCACTTTTGGGCTGGTCAATATTTGGTTAGATTCAAAGGTGAACTACCTTATTCCTGCTTCCGATGGAAATGTACCAGGAGGCCATCAAAGCGGACCAAAGCTGGTGAAGTTTTGCTTTATCAGAACTCTTCAAATGCCAAAGAGCAAACGCACGGGCATGTGTTTCACATCGGAAGGCCGACGCCAGCAGCTAGCAGCCACAGGGAAGGCCAGGGGAAGCCTCTTTACGTAAGCAGCAGCAGCTCTTCCATGCCCAGTTATTTCACGATTAAAGAACAATGAAACCCTGTTCACGCTAAAATACTTACTAGGAGGCCTTGCTGGTCTATTCCTTTCTGACTCAGTTGGCCCCAGTGGTGACTTCTCAGCTGCAGAACAGAGTATTTTGGCACGTGACCATGTTACAGGGGGTGTCTGGTACCGTGCAGGGTGTTTAGGGGGCAAAGATGTGGAAAGGGATTTTGTAGTGGTGTTTCGTAATGCAGGGGAGATGTGGAATGCTGTGCTACTGCCGAGAAGATCAGGTAGGGCTGTTGGAGCTATTGATGCCCATTTATGAGGAGGCAGTTCTAAAGCTACTGGCTTCAGAGTAATTTTGTTTCCGAGGCAGAAAGGTTGACATCCACCAGCTCCAGCTCCTGTTCAGAGAGCTTCTCCACTCTCCCCATACCCAAGGCTTCTCCCAAGACATTCACCATTGTTCTGAATCGATCCCTGTGGAATAAAAATGTCAGAGAAATGACTCCGCATGTTACCTATAAGGTCTTGTGGTGAGCACGTCACAGTCCCTGGAGTACGCAACTCATCCGTCTCTCTTTGCGATGAGACCACTTGTGGAAGGGTGGGAGGAGAGACTGCGGGGCACAGCAGAAGAGTCTGCACTGTGCCTTTTTGACACTCCTCAGGCGGAGGAGTGCCTGACCCTGTAGTCTGGCCCAAACCCTGGAGAGCACCTATGCATTGCAAGGTGATGAGTATCAAATGGGATCATACTTCTTGGAAGGCAATGCAGGTGTTGATGGGGTGCTGAGAGCTTTTGAATTGGATGGGTGTTTTTTGCATGTCTGTATCAAGTGCTACCACACCAATGACTGGAATGCTCCGAGCTTTATGCGGGAGCACGCGCGGGTTGCTATTACAAAACGAGAGGGGGAGCCTTCAGAGTTCATAGTCAAACGCACCACTGGTCCCCAAGGATGTGCTTTTTGGTGTCAGAACCAACGGCATTTGTCTGTATTCCAGAGCAGACCCTCTGAAATTGGGCAGAGCCCAGAGGAGGGCCACGAGGACGATCAAGGGGCTGGAGCATCTCTCTTACGAAGACAGGCTGAGGGACTCGGGGTTGTTGAGTCTGGAGAAGAGAACCCTCTGGGGAGACCTTATAGTGGCTTTCCCATACCTAAAGGGGGCCTTCATGAAAGCTGGGGAGGGACTCTTCATCTGAGAGTGCAGTGATAGGACTAGGCGTTAACGGCTTTAAACTGAAAGAGGGTCGATATAGATCCGACATTAGCAAAAAGTTCTTTACTCGGAGGGTGGCGAGTCACTGGAGTAGGCTGATGGGGCTTTGAGCAACCTGGTCTAGCAGAAGGTGTCTGTGGCCATGGCAGGGAGGTTGGACTGAGATGATCTTTAAGGTCCTTTCCAACGCAAACTGTTCTGTGATTGCATGATTTTTAGTGTTGAGAACACATCGATGTTGTAGTTGTTGCTGAGCAGTGCTTGCACAGAGTCGAGGCCTTTTCTGCTTGTCATGCTGCCCTGCCTGTCAGCAGGCTAGGGGTGCACAAGAAGCTGGGAGGCAGGACAGGCAGGACAGCTGACCGCAGCTGGGTCAAAAGGGATGTCCCGTACGCTGTGACGTTGTGCTCAGCACTAGAAACCGGGGCACAGAAGTGGTGCGGGGAAGGTGTTCACGGTTAGGCTGTTTCTCACGGCTCCTGTGCTGGCTCCCCGCAGGCCGCAGCTTCCCTCGGGGCATATCGACCCTCTCCCTCTGTTCTCCATTTACGGGCTGTGCTGCAGAGCAGCCTCAGCTCCAGTGCCTGGAAGACCTTCTGCTCCCTTCCTGCTTCTCT
This sequence comes from Cygnus atratus, assembly GCF_013377495.2. Classification (NCBI taxonomy): domain Eukaryota; kingdom Metazoa; phylum Chordata; class Aves; order Anseriformes; family Anatidae; genus Cygnus; species Cygnus atratus. The sequence goes on along the minus strand of NW_026110193.1, from coordinate 39,042 downwards.
TCCTCCCGCTCCTCCTCCTTGTTCTCCTCACACCCTGGTGTTCACGGCTCTGTTTCTCACACTTTTTCTTCCTCACTCCCCACTGCTGGGCAGCGTTTTGTCCTTTTTTGCCCTTCCTTTACTATGGTTTCCCTTAGGCGCTGCCGTCTTGGCTGCCGGGTTCAGCTGTGCCCTGTGACGGTGCTGCCAGAGCTGGCTGGAACCGGCTTTGTCCAGCACAGGGCTGCCCCGGCTTTTCCTCAGAGGCTGTCGGCGGCCCTGCGGTGCCAGCACTTGGGCACCTACATCTGGTCCCGTTGTATAGAAATGTATATATTTTTACAGCTGAGCACTTCCTGGTCCAGAGGAAGCGGGCAGCCAATCTGAGGGAGACCTGAGAAGATGAGAATATTTAAAGAAAACCACGCACCGAGCCAATCACAGAGCGATGCCAAAACACTGTGGATTACGAAGCTTCACAAAATGGCGGCTCCTCAGTGTGGAATGCGGACAGAAAGAAAATGGCGCCTCCATATGTAGGTAGGTGGGAGGGATTTCCGGTCCTGACCATCCCAGCGGTGGGCGGGCCAATGGGCAGTGTAGTCCTGCCCTTCACCCACGGCCCTTTCCCCGCCCACAGCATGTAGACTGCCCAGCGCTGCCATCTGGTGGCTTGAAAATCTGCAGGCTGGAGGCGTGGCTCTGTGGAGTGGCTAGAGCTGGGGCAGTGGCGGCAGCAGCAGCAGCGAAGGCAGCAACTGCACCTACTGCGGTGCTTGGCATGCCCGCGGCCAAGTGGAAGGAGGTGCTTCTGCTGCGCATCACGTGTAATCAAAGGGGCTTGAAATTGTAAATTCCGAGAGTGGGAGTGGGGCTAGCCATGAGATCCGGGAAGGGGTTGTTTGCGCTTTTCAAGATTGGAAGGCGGCCAGTTCCTGCACTTAGCAGGAAAGAGGAGGGAAGAAGTGACCTGCACATCGTGGCTGTTTTTATGTGGTGCGATGTCCTGTGTTACTGATACAGATGCCCTGTGAATGCTTGTGTCTAAGTGTCTTCTTTTCTGAGTGTCGCAAGTCACCTACGAGTCCCCAGGTCTTCCAGCAGGTATGCGTGGGGGCTTAACTTTGCCTTCCATCACTTAAAGCCAAAGCTACTGCTGGGTGGCTAGTGCAGGTGATTTAATGATAAACTCACACAGTTTTGTTTTTCTTGCCATAGCTAAAGGAACTCAATATTTAATGATGAGTATGTTCCTGTGGTGAAGGTACATACTTGGAATGGTGTATCAGGAGGAGCATCCTTGCATTTAACAGCACCTGCACCCTGTGGTTATGTAGTGGTCGTCGTTAGGTAGGTCAGGGTACTGAATGGGTGTCAACACATCACCATCAAATCAGCGTGCTCTCTGTGGGCTGCAGCTTCCCTCAGGACACATTGTCCTGCTCTGGCATTTTCTGTTGCAGAAGCTGCGGACAGAAAGAATGCGGACAGAAAGAAAATGGCGCCCCCCTATGTAGGTAGGTGGGAGGGATTTCCTGTCCTGGCCCATCCCACTTCCTGGCGGGCCGATGGGCAGCGTGGTTCTGCCCTTTATGCACAGCCCTTTCCCCAGCCCGGCACGCAGACCGCCCAACGCTGTAATCCAGCGGCTTGGAAGAGCTGCATGCTGGAGTTGTAGCCCTGTGGAGCAGCGGCAGCAATGGCAGTGGCGGCAGCAGCATCAGTGGTAGCAGCAGCTGTACCTGCTGCGTTGCTCGGTAGCCGAGTGGAAGGAGGTGCTCCTGCTGCGCATCACGCGTGATCAAAGGGTCTTGAAACTGTAAATCCGGGGAGCGGGAGTGGGGTTAGCCGAGAGTTCTGCGGAGGGGTTGTTTGCGCCTTTCAAGGTCGGAAGGCGGACAGTTCCTGTTCTTAGCAGGGAAGATGAGGGAAGAAGTGAGCTGCACATCGCGGCTGTGTTTATGCGGTGTGGAGTCCTGTGTCACTGATACAGATGCCCTGTGAACGCTTGTGTCCAGGTGTCTTCTCTTCAGAGTGTTGTAAGTTGTCTGTGAGACCCCAGGTGTTTCAGCAGGGAAGCGGGGGGTGGAGGGTGGGGTTAACTTTGCCTTCCATGGCTTAAAGCCCCATGCAGTATTGAAAGCGCAGGGTCCAATCCTGCCCTAGCTTCTGCAGGCTCCAAGAGCCTGCAGCAACCCAACAACATGTCTCGAAGGCCCAAAAGCTGCAGGGTGTATTGCGACGGGACATTCTCTAGTGCTCTCCAAAGCTTGCAGGCCAGCAGGCTTTGGAGAAGAGGATGCTTTGCCCAAGCAGGGTGTTTCCATCCGTGGCAAACGTACAGACTTGGAATGGTACGTCAGGAGAAGCATCCTTGCACTTAGCGGCACCTTCAGCTTGTGGTTAGGTAGTGGTAGTCATTAGGTAGGTCTGGGTAGTGAATGGATGTCAACGCAGCACCATCAAATCGGAATCTGATTTGTCTAAATTAATAATGGGCTATTTAGCGCGTGTTTAAAAGCATACCCCCAGCCCAGATCCGCCGTAGTTAAAGGGTTTGCTTGCAGACTCAGTGCTGTGTTTTTGCGAGAACGCTGCACTTTGTTGGCAGTAGAGATGAATTCTTGCCAAAGCTACAGCTGGGTGGCTAGTGAAGGTGGCGTAAATGATAAACTCACGCAGTTTTGCTTTTCTTGCCATAGCTAACGGAACTCAATATGCAACGGTGAGTAGAGGAGGGGAGTTGAAAACAAGAGCGGAGGAGTGAAATTCCTTATTTAGGGCATGTTAGGAACACGATTCAGCACACATCGTAATAGGGCGACTACATATAATAATGGGGTGTTGGAAGAAGGGTGACTCTAAAAGGCAAAGGAAAGGCAAAGCACAGGTCATACGCTAGTTGTGGAACCTGCTGTTTCTTTTATCTTCTCCGAAGCAAAGCCATACAAATGCAATCTGTACAAAAAACCACCGTAAATATGTTCTTGTCAATCGGTTCTCCTTGGCACTCTTCTGATTTGTTTAAATACACAAGCGTAGGCCTTCCTCGTGTTCAGCAGACGGCAGGAACACGAAGGTTTTACGCTACACAGGAGAGCAGATTTAGGTTTACCACCAGCTTTCTTAGGATTACAGAACCATATATGAGTCTCCATTTACAAGGAAAACACGGCTCTGCGAGGCAAGAGAGTTCTCGCTGCAAGTCCTTCCTGGAGGGAGTGATTTTTGCACCATGGAAATCCTCTATAAAATGTGTTAGACAATGGAGATTTCCTATGAGGGAATTCTTGGTGCGTCTTATGCTGCCGCAGGCCACCAGAACGCATGACCTTCTGGGTCCAGAAATGCTTCATGAGATGCAGCGTAGCTGCTACGTATGTTGGCACCCTAGTGGGGTCGCAGCTACAAACGTGCCCGTTCAACCGGTGAACTAAGCCAAGGAGCAAGAAAGCAACCGGTCTGTGTGAAAAGCTTAGCATGACAGTGGCTTCTTTCTCGAACGAGGCATGCCTCCTATACCCTTCATACGACATGCGCTTTTGTTTTGTGGAGGAAAGGTTTAGAACTTGCATTATGTGTTGCTTTACAGTCTGCCTTCATGTTCCCGACCTCTGCCCACTTTTGGGCTGGTCAATATTTGGTTAGATTCAAAGGCTGAACTACCTTATTCCTGCTTCCGATGGAAATGTACCAGGAGGCCATCAAAGCGGACCAAAGCTGGTGAAGTTTTGCTTTATCAGAACTCTTCAAATGCCAAAGAGCAAACGCACGGGCATGTGTTTCACATCGGAAGGCCGACGCCAGCAGCTAGCAGCCACAGGGAAGGCCAGGGGAAGCCTCTTTACGTAAGCAGCAGCAGCTCTTCCATGCCCAGTTATTTCACGATTAAAGAACAATGAAACCCTGTTCACGCTAAAATACTTACTAGGAGGCCTTGCTGGTCTATTCCTTTCTGACTCAGTTGGCCCCAGTGGTGACTTCTCAGCTGCAGAACAGAGTATTTTGGCACGTGACCATGTTACAGGGGGTGTCTGGTACCGTGCAGGGTGTTTAGGGGGCAAAGATGTGGAAAGGGATTTTGTAGTGGTGTTTCGTAATGCAGGGGAGATGTGGAATGCTGTGCTACTGCCGAGAAGATCAGGTAGGGCTGTTGGAGCTATTGATGCCCATTTATGAGGAGGCAGTTCTAAAGCTACTGGCTTCAGAGTAATTTTGTTTCCGAGGCAGAAAGGTTGACATCCACCAGCTCCAGCTCCTGTTCAGAGAGCTTCTCCACTCTCCCCGTACCCAAGGCTTCTCCCAAGACATTCACCATTGTTCTGAATCGATCCCTGTGGAATAAAAATGTCAGAGAAATGACTCCGCATGTTACCTATAAGGTCTTGTGGTGAGCACGTCACAGTCCCTGGAGTACGCAACTCATCCGTCTCTCTTTGCGATGAGACCGCTTTTGGAAGGGTGGGAGGAGAGACTGCGGGGCACAGCAGAAGAGTCTGCACTGTGCCTTTTTGACACTCCTCAGGCAGAGGAGTGCCTGACCCTGTAGTCTGGCCCAAACCCTGGAGAGCACCTATGCATTGCAAGGTGATGAGTATCAAATGGGATCATACTTCTTGGAAGGCAATGCAGGTGTTGATGGGGTGCTGAGAGCTTTTGAATTGGATGGGTGTTTTTTGCATGTCTGTATCAAGTGCTACCACACCAATGACTGGAATGCTCCGAGCTTTATGCGGGAGCACGCGCGGGTTGCTATTACAAAACGAGAGGGGGAGCCTTCAGAGTTCATAGTCAAACGCACCACTGGTCCCCAAGGATGTGCTTTTTGGTGTCAGAACCAACGGCATTTGTCTGTATTCCAGAGCAGACCCTCTGAAATTGGGCAGAGCCCAGAGGAGGGCCACGAGGACGATCAAGGGGCTGGAGCATCTCTCTTACGAAGACAGGCTGAGGGACTCGGGGTTGTTGAGTCTGGAGAAGAGAACCCTCTGGGGAGACCTTATAGTGGCTTTCCCATACCTAAAGGGGGCCTTCATGAAAGCTGGGGAGGGACTCTTCATCTGAGAGTGCAGTGATAGGACTAGGCGTTAACGGCTTTAAACTGAAAGAGGGTCGATATAGATCCGACATTAGCAAAAAGTTCTTTACTCGGAGGGTGGCGAGTCACTGGAGTAGGCTGATGGGGCTTTGAGCAACCTGGTCTAGCAGAAGGTGTCTGTGGCCATGGCAGGGAGGTTGGACTGAGATGATCTTTAAGGTCCTTTCCAACGCAAACTGTTCTGTGATTGCATGATTTTTAGTGTTGAGAACACATCGATGTTGTAGTTGTTGCTGAGCAGTGCTTGCACAGAGTCGAGGCCTTTTCTGCTTGTCATGCTGCCCTGCCTGTCAGCAGGCTAGGGGTGCACAAGAATCTGGGAGGCAGGACAGGCAGGACAGCTGACCGCAGCTGGGTCAAAAGGGATGTCCCGTACGCTGTGACGTTGTGCTCAGCACTAGAAACCGGGGCACAGAAGTGGTGCGGGGAAGGTGTTCACGGTTAGGCTGTTTCTCACGGCTCCTGTGCTGGCTCCCCGCAGGCCGCAGCTTCCCTCGGGGCATATCGACCCTCTCCCTCTGTTCTCCATTTACGGGCTGTGCTGCAGAGCAGCCTCAGCTCCAGTGCCTGGAAGACCTTCTGCTCCCTTCCTGCTTCTCTTCCTCCCGCTCCTCCTCCTTGTTCTCCTCACACCCTGGTGTTCACGGCTCTGTTTCTCACACTTTTTCTTCCTCACTCCCCACTGCTGGGCAGCGTTTTGTCCTTTTTTGCCCTTCCTTTACTATGGTTTCCCTTAGGCGCTGCCGTCTTGGCTGCCGGGTTCAGCTGTGCCCTGTGACGGTGCTGCCAGAGCTGGCTGGAACCGGCTTTGTCCAGCACAGGGCTGCCCCGGCTTTTCCTCAGAGGCTGTCGGCGGCCCTGCGGTGCCAGCACTTGGGCACCTACATCTGGTCCCGTTGTATAGAAATGTATATATTTTTACAGCTGAGCACTTCCTGGTCCAGAGGAAGCGGGCAGCCAATCTGAGGGAGACCTGAGAAGATGAGAGTATTTAAAGAAAACCACGCACCGAGCCAATCACAGAGCGATGCCAAAACACGTGGATTACGAAGCTTCACAAAATGGCGGCTCCTCAGTGTGGAATGCGGACAGAAAGAAAATGGCGCCCCCCTATGTAGGTAGGTAGGTAGGTGGGAGGGATTTCCTGTCCTGGTCCATCCCACTTCCGGGCGGGCCGATGGGCAGCGGTGTTCTGCCCTTTATGCACAGCCCTTTCCCCAGCCCGGCACGCAGACCGCCCAACGCTGTAATCCAGCGGCTTGGAAGAGCTGCATGCTGGAGTTGTAGCCCTGTGGAGCGGCGGCAGCGATGGCAGTGGCGGCAGCAGCATCAGTGGTAGCAGCAGCTGTACCTGCTGCGTTGCTCGGTAGCCGAGTGGAAGGAGGTGCTCCTGCTGCGCATCACGCGTGATCAAAGGGTCTTGAAACTGTAAATCTGGGGAGCGGGAGTGGGGTTAGCCGAGAGTTCTGCGGAGGGGTTGTTTGCGCCTTTCAAGGTCGGAAGGCGGACAGTTCCTGTTCTTAGCAGGGAAGATGAGGGAAGAAGTGAGCTGCACATCGCGGCTGTGTTTATGCGGTGTGGAGTCCTGTGTCACTGATACAGATGCCCTGTGAACGCTTGTGTCCAGGTGTCTTCTCTTCAGAGTGTTGTAAGTTGTCTGTGAGACCCCAGGTGTTTCAGCAGGGAAGCGGGGGGTGGAGGGTGGGGTTTAACTTTGCCTTCCATGGCTTAAAGCCCCATGCAGTATTGAAAGTGCAGGGTCCAATCCTGCCCTAGCTTCTGCAGGCTCCAAGAGCCTGCAGCAACCCAACAACATGTCTCGAAGGCCCAAAAGCTGCAGGGTGTATTGCGACGGGACATTCTCTAGTGCTCTCCAAAGCTTGCAGGCCAGCAGGCTTTGGAGAAGAGGATGCTTTGCCCAAGCAGGGTGTTTCCATCCGTGGCAAACGTACAGACTTGGAATGGTACGTCAGGAGAAGCATCCTTGCACTTAGCGGCACCTTCAGCTTGTGGTTAGGTAGTGGTAGTCATTAGGTAGGTCTGGGTAGTGAATGGATGTCAACGCTGCACCATCAAATCGGAATCTGATTTGTCTAAATTAATAATGGGCTATTTAGCGCGTGTTTAAAAGCATACCCCCAGCCCAGATCCGCCGTAGTTAAAGGGTTTGCTTGCAGACTCAGTGCTGTGTTTTTGCGAGAACGCTGCACTTTGTTGGCAGTAGAGATGAATTCTTGCCAAAGCTACAGCTGGGTGGCTAGTGAAGGTGGCGTAAATGATAAACTCACGCAGTTTTGCTTTTCTTGCCATAGCTAACGGAACTCAATATGCAACGGTGAGTAGAGGAGGGGAGTTGAAAACAAGAGCGGAGGAGTGAAATTCTTTATTTAGGGCATGTTAGGAACACGATTCAGCACACATCGTAATAGGGCGACTACATATAATAATGGGGTGTTGGAAGAAGGGTGACTCTAAAAGGCAAAGGAAAGGCAAAGCACAGGTCATACGCTAGTTGTGGAACCTGGTGTTTCTTTTATCTTCTCCGAAGCAAAGCCATACAAATGCAATCTGTACAAAAAACCACCGTAAATATGTTCTTGTCAATCGGTTCTCCTTGGCACTCTTCTGATTTGTTTAAATACACAAGCGTAGGCCTTCCTCGTGTTCAGCAGACGGCAGGAACACGAAGGTTTTACGCTACACAGGAGAGCAGATTTAGGTTTACCACCAGCTTTCTTAGGATTACAGAACCATATATGAGTCTCCATTTACAAGGAAAACACGGCTCTGCGAGGCAAGAGAGTTCTTGCTGCAAGTCCTTCCTGGAGGGAGTGATTTTTGCACCATGGAAATCCTCTATAAAATGTGTTAGACAATGGAGATTTCCTATGAGGGAATTCTTGGTGCGTCTTATGCTGCCGCAGGCCACCAGAACGCATGACCTTCTGGGTCCAGAAATGCTTCATGAGATGCAGCGTAGCTGCTACGTATGTTGGCACCCTAGTGGGGTCGCAGCTACAAACGTGCCCGTTCAACCGGTGAACTAAGCCAAGGAGCAAGAAAGCAACCGGTCTGTGTGAAAAGCTTAGCATGACAGTGGCTTCTTTCTCGAACGAGGCATGCCTCCTATACCCTTCATACGACATGCGCTTTTGTTTTGTGGAGGAAAGGTTTAGAACTTGCATTATGTGTTGCTTTACAGTCTGCCTTCATGTTCCCGACCTCTGCCCACTTTTGGGCTGGTCAATATTTGGTTAGATTCAAAGCTGAACTACCTTATTCCTGCTTCCGATGGAAATGTACCAGGAGGCCATCAAAGCGGACCAAAGCTGGTGAAGTTTTGCTTTATCAGAACTCTTCAAATGCCAAAGAGCAAACGCACGGGCATGTGTTTCACATCGGAAGGCCGACGCCAGCAGCTAGCAGCCACAGGGAAGGCCAGGGGAAGCCTCTTTACGTAAGCAGCAGCAGCTCTTCCATGCCCAGTTATTTCACGATTAAAGAACAATGAAACCCTGTTCACGCTAAAATACTTACTAGGAGGCCTTGCTGGTCTATTCCTTTCTGACTCAGTTGGCCCCAGTGGTGACTTCTCAGCTGCAGAACAGAGTATTTTGGCACGTGACCATGTTACAGGGGGTGTCTGGTACCGTGCAGGGTGTTTAGGGGGCAAAGATGTGGAAAGGGATTTTGTAGTGGTGTTTCGTAATGCAGGGGAGATGTGGAATGCTGTGCTACTGCCGAGAAGATCAGGTAGGGCTGTTGGAGCTATTGATGCCCATTTATGAGGAGGCAGTTCTAAAGCTACTGGCTTCAGAGTAATTTTGTTTCCGAGGCAGAAAGGTTGACATCCACCAGCTCCAGCTCCTGTTCAGAGAGCTTCTCCACTCTCCCCATACCCAAGGCTTCTCCCAAGACATTCACCATTGTTCTGAATCGATCCCTGTGGAATAAAAATGTCAGAGAAATGACTCCGCATGTTACCTATAAGGTCTTGTGGTGAGCACGTCACAGTCCCTGGAGTACGCAACTCATCCGGCTCTCTTTGCGATGAGACCGCTTTTGGAAGGGTGGGAGGAGAGACTGCGGGGCACAGCAGAAGAGTCTGCACTGTGCCTTTTTGACACTCCTCAAGCAGAGGAGTGCCTGACCCTGTAGTCTGGCCCAAACCCTGGAGAGCACCTATGCATTGCAAGGTGATGAGTATCAAATGGGATCATACTTCTTGGAAGGCAATGCAGGTGTTGATGGGGTGCTGAGAGCTTTTGAATTGGATGGGTGTTTTTTGCATGTCTGTATCAAGTGCTACCACACCAATGACTGGAATGCTCCGAGCTTTATGCGGGAGCACGCGCGGGTTGCTATTACAAAACGAGAGGGGGAGCCTTCAGAGTTCATAGTCAAACGCACCACTGGTCCCCAAGGATGTGCTTTTTGGTGTCAGAACCAACGGCATTTGTCTGTATTCCAGAGCAGACCCTCTGAAATTGGGCAGAGCCCAGAGGAGGGCCACGAGGACGATCAAGGGGCTGGAGCATCTCTCTTACGAAGACAGGCTGAGGGACTCGGGGTTGTTGAGTCTGGAGAAGAGAACCCTCTGGGGAGACCTTATAGTGGCTTTCCCATACCTAAAGGGGGCCTTCATGAAAGCTGGGGAGGGGCTCTTCATCTGAGAGTGCAGTGATAGGACTAGGCGTTAACGGCTTTAAACTGAAAGAGGGTCGATATAGATCCGACATTAGCAAAAAGTTCTTTACTCGGAGGGTGGCGAGTCACTGGAGTAGGCTGATGGGGCTTTGAGCAACCTGGTCTAGCAGAAGGTGTCTGTGGCCATGGCAGGGAGGTTGGACTGAGATGATCTTTAAGGTCCTTTCCAACGCAAACTGTTCTGTGATTGCATGATTTTTAGTGTTGAGAACACATCGATGTTGTAGTTGTTGCTGAGCAGTGCTTGCACAGAGTCGAGGCCTTTTCTGCTTGTCATGCTGCCCTGCCTGTCAGCAGGCTAGGGGTGCACAAGAAGCTGGGAGGCAGGACAGGCAGGACAGCTGACCGCAGCTGGGTCAAAAGGGATGTCCCGTACGCTGTGACGTTGTGCTCAGCACTAGAAACCGGGGCACAGAAGTGGTGCGGGGAAGGTGTTCACGGTTAGGCTGTTTCTCACGGCTCCTGTGCTGGCTCCCCGCAGGCCGCAGCTTCCCTCGGGGCATATCGACCCTCTCCCTCTGTTCTCCATTTACGGGCTGCGCTGCAGAGCAGCCTCAGCTCCAGTGCCTGGAAGACCTTCTGCTCCCTTCCTGCTTCTCTTCCTCCCGCTCCTCCTCCTTGTTCTCCTCACACCCTGGTGTTCACGGCTCTGTTTCTCACACTTTTTCTTCCTCACTCCCCACTGCTGGGCAGCATTTTGTCCTTTTTTGCCCTTCCTTTACTATGGTTTCCCTTAGGCGCTGCCGTCTTGGCTGCCGGGTTCAGCTGTGCCCTGTGACGGTGCTGCCAGAGCTGGCTGGAACCGGCTTTGTCCAGCACAGGGCTGCCCTGGCTTTTCCTCAGAGGCTGTTGGCGGCCCTGCGGTGCCAGCACTTGGGCACCTACATCTGGTCCCGTTGTATAGAAATGTATATATTTTTACAGCTGAGCACTTCCTGGTCCAGAGGAAGCGGGCAGCCAATCTGAGGGAGACCTGAGAAGATGAGAATATTTAAAGAAAACCACGCACCGAGCCAATCACAGAGCGATGCCAAAACACGTGGATTACGAAGCTTCACAAAATGGCGGCTCCTCAGTGTGGAATGCGGACAGAAAGAAAATGGCGCCTCCATATGTAGGTAGGTGGGAGGGATTTCCGGTCCTGACCATCCCAGCGGTGGGCGGGCCAATGGGCAGTGTAGTCCTGCCCTTCACCCACAGCCCTTTCCCCGCCCACAGCATGTAGACTGCCCAGCGCTGCCATCTGGTGGCTTGAAAATCTGCAGGCTGGAGGCGTGGCTCTGTGGAGTGGCTAGAGCTGGGGCAGTGGCGGCAGCAGCAGCAGCGAAGGCAGCAACTGCACCTACTGCGGTGCTTGGCATGCCCGCGGCCAAGTGGAAGGAGGTGCTTCTGCTGCGCATCACGTGTAATCAAAGGGGCTTGAAATTGTAAATTCCGAGAGTGGGAGTGGGGCTAGCCATGAGATCCGGGAAGGGGTTGTTTGCGCTTTTCAAGATTGGAAGGCGGCCAGTTCCTGCACTTAGCAGGAAAGAGGAGGGAAGAAGTGACCTGCACATCGTGGCTGTTTTTATGTGGTGCGATGTCCTGTGTTACTGATACAGATGCCCTGTGAATGCTTGTGTCTAAGTGTCTTCTTTTCTGAGTGTCGCAAGTCACCTACGAGTCCCCAGGTCTTCCAGCAGGTATGCGTGGGGGCTTAACTTTGCCTTCCATCACTTAAAGCCAAAGCTACTGCTGGGTGGCTAGTGCAGGTGATCTAAATGATAAACTCACACAGTTTTGTTTTTCTTGCCATAGCTAAAGGAACTCAATATTTAATGATGAGTATGTTCCTGTGGTGAAGGTACATACTTGGAATGGTGTATCAGGAGGAGCATCCTTGCATTTAACAGCACCTGCACCCTGTGGTTATGTAGTGGTCGTCGTTAGGTAGGTCAGGGTACTGAATGGGTGTCAACACATTACCATCAAATCAGCATGCTCTCTGTGGGCTGCAGCTTCCCTCAGGACACATTGTCCTGCTCTGGCATTTTCTGTTGCAGAAGCTGCGCTGCATTGAAAAATTGTTTCTGGTGCCTCCTGGACTTTCTCCTCATCCTGCTCCTCCTCCTGCTCCTCCTTCTCTTCCTCCTGCACTTCCTTCCCCTCCTCATGTTCCTCCTGAACGTCAAGCCCCTCATCTCACTCCTCACTCCCGCTCCTACTCTAACCTTGGCTTTGCACATCACTTTCTTACACATTGTCCATATCACTCTCCACTGCTGAGCAGAATTTTTTCCTTTTTGGCTCTCCTTTCAAATAACCTTTCTCCAGAAGCCCCAATTTCTCGGCTACTAGTCTCCGCTCTAACTTGCGGCAGTGCCACGGCTACAAGCAGTATAATCATGGGTCTTATTCTGGTTTGTACTCCAAGGCCACTGGTAATGCCTGCTGCAGGCACCTTGACTTACACCCAGTAGGGTTCTATAAAGATGTATATATTTATTCTGAGTAGCTTCATGAAACACTGGCTCCTCACTGTTAAGTGTGAACAAAATGGCACGCCATGCTGAAGGTGGGTGGGAGGGATTGCCAGTCCTGGTCCATTCCACCTCCGGGTGGGCCACTTCGCAGCGTAGTCCTATGCTTCACTGATGACCCCTTCCCTGCCCTGCCATGTAGTCTATCCAACGCCTCCAGCTGGTGGCTTGGAAGAGCTGCAGGCTGCAGACATGGCTCTGTGGAGCTGCACTAGCAGCAGAAGCAGCAGCTGTGCCTGCTGCGGTGTTCATGATCTGACCGGCCGCTTGGTAGCAGGTGTTCCACAGCATATCACACATAGCCAAGTGGGCCTGCGACTGTGAATTCGGAGAGTGGAAAGGGTTTAGCTGTCAGCTTTGGTGGAGGGCGTGTTGGCGCATGTCACTATAACAAGTTGGACTGTTCCTGCTCTTTGCAGGGGATGTGAGAAGACGAATGGCCTGCACATCGTGACTGTGCCTATGGGGTTTGAAGTGCTGTGGCACTGATGTCTCGTGCGTGCTTCTGTCAAGGTGCCTTTTTTTTCTCAGTGTTTCAAGTCAGCTACAAGTCTGCGCAGGTATTTCAGCAGGGATGCGTGAGGGGCTAACCTTGCCTTTCATGGCTTAAAGCCACACATAGTACTGAAGATGCAGGGCCAAAGTTGCCTGAGTTTCCACAGCCTCAAAGAGGGTACAGCAACGTAACAACAGGGCTCAAAGGCCCAGACGCTGCAGGGGCTCTTCTGATGGGACATGTTCTAAAACGAGACTGCAAAGCTGCTAGAGCAGAAGGCAGTGGAGGACGGCTTGCTTTGCCCATGCACGGGGCCCTGCAGGCTCTTGCGCTTGCTCTCTGCGAGATGCATCTTCCCTCCAGACACACTCACCTCCTCCGGCGTGGTCTCTCGCACGGGCTGCGCTGCATTAAGAAATGGTTTCTAGTGGCTGGAAGACCTCCTGCTCTTTCTCCTCCTCCTGCTCCTCCTCCTGCTCCTCCTCCTGCTCCTCCTCCTGCTCCTCCTCCTGCTCCTCCTCTTGCTCCTCCTGCACCTCCTTCTCCTCCTCTTGTGCCTCCTGACCCTCCAAACCCCTCATCCCCTTCCTTACTCCCGCTCCGACTCTCACCTTAGCGTTTGCACAGCTGTTTCTCACACTTTTTCCTCCTCAGCCCCCACTGCTGAGCAGCATTTTGCCCGTTTGGAGTGCCTTCATGACAACCTTTCTCCCGAGGCCCCGCCTACTTGGCTGCTAGGCTCTGCCATACATTCTGGCAGTGCCGCTGGTACCGGCAGTGTCAGCATTGGGCCGATCGTGGCGTTTACTCAGAGGCCACCGGCAGCCCCCGGTGCCAGGAACTGAGCATACACCTGGTACGGACCTATAGAAACATATACATACCTACACTTGAGCACTTCCCAGTCTGGAAGCAGGCACCCAGTCAGAGGGAGGCCTGAGAAGACGACAGGGTTTTAATAAGAAATGCCACTAAGCAAATCAGGGAGCGGTACAAAAACAGGTGGGTTGGGTCCTTTCACAAAATGGCGGCTCCTCACTGTGGAATGCGGACTGAAACAAAATGGTGCCAGCCGCTGCGGGTGGGAGGGAGGGCTTGCCTGTCCTGGCCCATCCCACCTCCGGGAGAGCCACTCAGCAGCGTAGTCGTGCCCTTCACAAATGGCCCTTTCCCCGCCCCGCCACGCGATGTATGCCGCGTGCCTCCAGCTGGTGGCTTGGAAGAGCTGCAGGCTGCAGACACGACTCTGTGGAGCTGCACTAGCAGCAGCAGCAGCAGCTGCGCCTGCTGCGGTGTTCATGATCTGACCGGCCGCTTGGTAGCAGGTGTTCCACAGCATATCACACATAGCCAAGTGGGCCCGCGACTGTGAATTCGGGGAGTGGAAAGGGTTTAGCTGTCAGCTTTGGTGGAGGGCGTGTTGGCGCATGTCACTATAACAAGGTGGACTGTTCCTGCTCTTTGCAGGGGATGTGAGAAGACGAATGGCCTGCACATCGTGACTGTGCCTATGGGGTTTGAAGTGCTGTGGCACTGATGTCTCGTGCATGCTTCTGTCAAGGTGCCTTTTTTTTCTCAGTGTTTCAAGTCAGCTACAAGTCTGCGCAGGTATTTCAACAGGGATGCGTGAGGGGCTAACCTTGCCTTTCATGGCTTAAAGCCACACATAGTACTGAAGATGCAGGGCCAAAGTTGCCTGAGTTTCCACAGCCTCAAAGAGGGTACAGCAACGTAACAACAGGGCTCAAAGGCCCAGACTCTGCAGGGGCTCTTCTGGTGGGACATGTTCTAAAACAAGACTGCAAAGCTGCTAGAGCAGAAGGCAGTGGAGGACGGCTTGCTTTGCCCATGCATGGGGCCCTGCAGGCTCTTGCGCTTGCTCTCTGCGAGATGCATCTTCCCTCCGGACACACTCACCTCCTCCGGCGTGGTCTCTCGCACGGGCTGCGCTGCATTAAGAAATGGTTTCTGGTGGCTGGAAGACCTCCTGCTCTTTCTCCTCCTCCTGCTCCTCCTCCTGCTCCTCCTGCACCTCCTTCTCCTCCTCTTGTGCCTCCTGACCCTCCAAACCCTTCATCCCCTTCCTTACTCCCGCTCCTCCTGCTCCTCCTGCTGCTCCTCCTGCACCTCCTTCTCTTCCTCTTGTGCCTCCTGACTCTCCAAACCCCTCATCCCCTTCCTTACTCCCGCTCCGACTCTCACCTTAGCGTTTGCACAGCTGTTTCTCACACTTTTTCCTCCTCAGCCCCCACTGCTGAGCAGCATTTTGCCCTTTTGGAGTGCCCTTTCATGACAACCTTTCTCCCGAGGCCCCGCCTACTTGGCTGCTAGGCTCTGCCGTACATTGCGGCAGTGCCGCTGGTACCGGCAGTGTCAGCATTGGGCCGATCGTGGCGTTTACTCAGAGGCCACCGGCAGCCCCCGGTGCCAGGAACTGAGCATACACCTGGTACGGACCTATAGAAACATATACATACCTACACTTGAGCATTTCCCAGTCTGGAAGCAGGCACCCAGTCAGAGGGAGGCCTGAGAAGACGACAGGGTTTTAATAAGAAATGCCACTAAGCCAATCAGAGAGCGGTACAAAAACAGGTGGGTTGGGTCCTTTCACAAAATGGCAGCTCCTCACTGTGGAATGCGGACTGAAACAAAATGGTGCCAGCCGCTGCGGGTGGGAGGGAGGGCTTGCCTGTCCTGGCCCATCCCACCTCTGGGAGAGCCACTCAGCAGCGTAGTCGTGCCCTTCACAAATGGCCCTTTCCCCGCCCCGCCATGCGGTGTATGCCGCGCGCCTCCAGCTGGTGGCTTGGAAGAGCTGCAGGCTGCAGACACGGCTCTGTGGAGCTGCACTAGCAGCAGAAGCAGCAGCTGTGCCTGCTGCGGTGTTCATGATCTGACCGGCCGCTTGGTAGCAGGTGTTCCACAGCATATCACACATAGCCAAGTGGGCCCGCGACTGTGAATTCGGGGAGTGGAAAGGGTTTAGCTGTCAGCTTTGGTGGAGGGCGTGTTGGCGCATGTCACTATAACAAGGTGGACTGTTCCTGCTCTTTGCAGGGGATGTGAGAAGACGAATGGCCTGCACATCGTGACTGTGCCTATGGGGTTTGAAGTGCTGTGGCACTGATGTCTCGTGCATGCTTCTGTCAAGGTGCCTTTTTTTTCTCAGTGTTTCAAGTCAGCTACAAGTCTGCGCAGGTATTTCAGCAGGGATGCGTGAGGGGCTAACCTTGCCTTTCATGGCTTAAAGCCACACATAGTACTGAAGATGCAGGGCCAAAGTTGCCTGAGTTTCCACAGCCTCAAAGAGGGTACAGCAACGTAACAACAGGGCTCAAAGGCCCAGACTCTGCAGGGGCTCTTCTGGTGGGACATGTTCTAAAACGAGACTGCAAAGCTGCTAGAGGAGAAGGCAGTGGAGGACGGCTTGCTTTGCCCTTGCACGGGGCCCTGCAGGCTCTTGCGCTTGCTCTCTGCGAGATGCATCTTCCCTCCGGACACACTCACCTCCTCCGGCGTGGTCTCTCGCACGGGCTGCGCTGCATTAAGAAATGGTTTCTGGTGGCTGGAAGACCTCCTGCTCTTTCTCCTCCTCCTGCTCCTCCTCTTGCTCCTCCTGCACCTCCTTCTCCTCCTCTTGTGCCTCCTGACCCTCCAAACCCCTCATCCCCTTCCTTACTCCCGCTCCGACTCTCACCTTAGCGTTTGCACAGCTGTTTCTCACACTTTTTCCTCCTCAGCCCCCACTGCTGAGCAGCATTTTGCCCGTTTGGAGTGCCCTTTCATGACAACCTTTCTCCCGAGGCCCCGCCTACTTGGCTGCTAGGCTCTGCCATACATTCTGGCAGTGCCGCTGGTACCGGCAGTGTCAGCATTGGGCCGATCGTGGCGTTTACTCAGAGGCCACCGGCAGCCCCCGGTGCCAGCAACTGAGCATACACCTGGTACGGACCTATAGAAACGTATATATAGCTACACCTGAGAACTTCCCAGTCTGGAAGCAGGCACCCAGTCAGAGGGAGGCCTGAGAAGATGACAGGGTTGTAATAAGAAATGCCACTAAGCCAATCAGAGAGCGGTACAAAAACAGGTGGGTTGGGTCCTTTCACAAAATGGCGGCTCCTCACTGTGGAATGCGGACTGAAACAAAATGGTGCCCGCCGCTGCGGGTGGGAGGGAGGGCTTGCCTGTCCTGGCCCATCCCACCTCCGGGAGAGCCACTCAGCAGCGTAGTCGTGCCCTTCACAAATGGCCCTTTCCCTGCCCTGCCATGCGGTGTATGACCCGCGCCTCCAGCTGGTGGCTTGGAAGAGCTGCAGGCTGCAGACACGGCTCTGTGGAGCTGCACTAGCAGCAGCAGCAGCAGCTGCACCTGCTGCAGTGTTCATGATCTGACCGGCCGCTTGGTAGCAGGTGTTCCACAGCATATCACACATAGCCAAGTGGGCCTGCGACTGTGAATTCGGAGAGTGGAGAGGGTTTAGCTGTCAGCTTTGGTGGAGGGCGTGTTGGCGCATTTCACTATAACAAGGTGGACTGTTCCTGCTCTTTGCAGGGGATGTGAGTAGATGAATGGCCTGCACATCATGACTGTGCCTATGGGGTTTGAAGTGCTGTGGCACTGATGTCTCGTGCGTGCTTCTGTCAAGGTGCCTTTTTTTTCTCAGTGTTTCAAGTCAGCTACAAGTCTGCGCAGGTATTTCAGCAGGGATGCGTGAGGGGCTAACCTTGCCTTTCATGGCTTAAAGCCACACATAGTACTGAAGATGCAGGGCCAAAGTTGCCTGAGTTTCCACAGCCTCAAAGAGGGTACAGCAACGTAACAACAGGGCTCAAAGGCCCAGACTCTGCAGGGGCTCTTCTGATGGGACATGTTCTAAAACGAGACAGCAAAGCTGCTAGAGCAGAAGGCAGTGGAGGACGGCTTGCTTTGCCCATGCATGGGGCCCTGCAGGCTCTTGCGCTTGCTCTCTGCGAGATGCATCTTCCCTCCGGACACACTCACCTCCTCCAGCGTGGTCTCTTGCACGGGCTGCGCTGCATTAAGAAATGGTTTCTGGTGGCTGGAAGACGTCCTGCTCTTTCTCCTCCTCCTGCTCCTCCTTCTCTTCCTCCTGCACCTCCTTCTCCTCGTCTTGTGCCTCCTGACCCTCCAAACCCCTCATCCCCTTCCTTACTCCCGCTCCGACTCTCACCTTAGCGTTTGCACAGCTGTTTCTCACACTTTTTCCTCCTCAGCCCCCACTGCTGAGCAGCATTTTGCCCGTTTGGAGTGCCCTTCCATGACAACCTTTCTCCCGAGGCCCCGCCTACTTAGCTGCTAGGCTCTGCCGTACGTTGCGGCAGTGCCCCTGGTACTGGCAGTGTCAGCATTGGGCCGATCGTGGCGTTTACTCAGAGGCCACCGGCAGCCCCCGGTGCCAGGAACTGAGCATACACCTGGTACGGACCTATAGAAACATATACATACCTACACTTGAGCACTTCCCAGTCTGGAAGCAGGCATCCAGTCAGAGGGAGGCCTGAGAAGACGACAGGGTTTTAATAAGAAATGCCACTAAGCCAATCAGAGAGCGGTACAAAAACAGGTGGGTTGGGTCCTTTCACAAAATGGCGGCTCCTCACTGTGGAATGCGGACTGAAACAAAATGGTGCCAGCCGCTGCGGGTGGGAGGGAGGGCTTGCCTGTCCTGGCCCATCCCACCTCCGGGAGAGCCACTCAGCAGCGTAGTCGTGCCCTTCACAAATGGCCCTTTCCCCGCCCCGCCATGCGGTGTATGCTGCGCGCCTCCAGCTGGTGGCTTGGAAGAGCTGCAGGCTGCAGACACGGCTCTGTGGAGCTGCACTAGCAGCAGAAGCAGCAGCTGCATCTGCTGCGGTGTTCATGATCTGACCGGCCGCTTGGTAGCAGGTGTTCCACAGCATATCACACATAGCCAAGTGGGCCCGCGACTGTGAATTCGGGGAGTGGAAAGGGTTTAGCTGTCAGCTTTGGTGGAGGGCGTGTTGGCGCATTTCACTATAACAAGGTGGACTGTTCCTGCTCTTTGCAGGGGATGTGAGAAGACGAATGGCCTGCACATCGTGACTGTGCCTATGGGGTTTGAAGTGCTGTGGCACTGATGTCTCGTGCATGCTTCTGTCAAGGTGCCTTTTTTTTCTCAGTGTTTCAAGTCAGCTACAAGTCTGCGCAGGTATTTCAGCAGGGATGCGTGAGGGGCTAACCTTGCCTTTCATGGCTTAAAGCCACACATAGTACTGAAGATGCAGGGCCAAAGTTGCCTGAGTTTCCACAGCCTCAAAGAGGGTACAGCAACGTAACAACAGGGCTCAAAGGCCCAGACTCTGCAGGGGCTCTTCTGGTGGGACATGTTCTAAAACGAGACTGCAAAGCTGCTAGAGCAGAAGGCAGTGGAGGACGGCTTGCTTTGCCCATGCATGGGGCCCTGCAGGCTCTTGCGCTTGCTCTCTGCGAGATGCATCTTCCCTCCGGACACACTCACCTCCTCCAGCGTGGTCTCTTGCACGGGCTGCGCTGCATTAAGAAATGGTTTCTGGTGGCTGGAAGACGTCCTGCTCTTTCTCCTCCTCCTGCTCCTCCTCCTGCTCCTCCTCCTGCTCCTCCTCCTGCTCCTCCTGCACCTCCTTCTCCTCCTCTTGTGCCTCCTGACTCTCCAAACCCCTCATCCCCTTCCTTACTCCCGCTCCGACTCTCACCTTAGCGTTTGCACAGCTGTTTCTCACACTTTTTCCTCCTCAGCCCCCACTGCTGAGCAGCATTTTGCCCTTTTGGAGTGCCCTTTCATGACAACCTTTCTCCCGAGGCCCCGCCTACTTAGCTGCTAGGCTCTGCCGTACATTGCGGCAGTGCCCCTGGTACTGGCAGTGTCAGCATTGGGCCGATCGTGGCGTTTACTCAGAGGCCACCGGCAGCCCCCGGTGCCAGGAACTGAGCATACACCTGGTACGGACCTATAGAAACATATACATACCTACACTTGAGCACTTCCCAGTCTGGAAGCAGGCATCCAGTCAGAGGGAGGCCTGAGAAGACGACAGGGTTTTAATAAGAAATGCCACTAAGCCAATCAGAGAGCGGTACAAAAACAGGTGGGTTGGGTCCTTTCACAAAATGGCGGCTCCTCACTGTGGAATGCGGACTGAAACAAAATGGTGCCAGCCGCTGCGGGTGGGAGGGAGGGCTTGCCTGTCCTGGCCCATCCCACCTCTGGGAGAGCCACTCAGCAGCGTAGTCGTGCCCTTCACAAATGGCCCTTTCCCCGCCCCGCCATGCGGTGTATGCCGCGCGCCTCCAGCTGGTGGCTTGGAAGAGCTGCAGGCTGCAGACACGGCTCTGTGGAGCTGCACTAGCAGCAGAAGCAGCAGCTGTGCCTGCTGCGGTGTTCATGATCTGACCGGCCGCTTGGTAGCAGGTGTTCCACAGCATATCACACATAGCCAAGTGGGCCCGCGACTGTGAATTCGGGGAGTGGAAAGGGTTTAGCTGTCAGCTTTGGTGGAGGGCGTGTTGGCGCATTTCACTATAACAAGGTGGACTGTTCCTGCTCTTTGCAGGGGATGTGAGAAGACGAATGGCCTGCACATCGTGACTGTGCCTATGGGGTTTGAAGTGCTGTGGCACTGATGTCTCGTGCATGCTTCTGTCAAGGTGCCTTTTTTTTCTCAGTGTTTCAAGTCAGCTACAAGTCTGCGCAGGTATTTCAGCAGGGATGCGTGAGGGGCTAACCTTGCCTTTCATGGCTTAAAGCCACACATAGTACTGAAGATGCAGGGCCAAAGTTGCCTGAGTTTCCACAGCCTCAAAGAGGGTACAGCAACGTAACAACAGGGCTCAAAGGCCCAGACTCTGCAGGGGCTCTTCTGGTGGGACATGTTCTAAAACGAGACTGCAAAGCTGCTAGAGCAGAAGGCAGTGGAGGATGGCTTGCTTTGCCCATGCATGGGGCCCTGCAGGCTCTTGCGCTTGCTCTCTGCGAGATGCATCTTCCCTCCGGACACACTCACCTCCTCCAGCGTGGTCTCTTGCACGGGCTGCGCTGCATTAAGAAATGGTTTCTGGTGGCTGGAAGACGTCCTGCTCTTTCTCCTCCTCCTGCTCCTCCTCCTGCTCCTCCTCCTGCTCCTCCTGCTGCTCCTCCTGCACCTCCTTCTCCTCCTCTTGTGCCTCCTGACTCTCCAAACCCCTCATCCCCTTCCTTACTCCCGCTCCGACTCTCACCTTAGCGTTTGCACAGCTGTTTCTCACACTTTTTCCTCCTCAGCCCCCACTGCTGAGCAGCATTTTGCCCTTTTGGAGTGCCCTTTCATGACAACCTTTCTCCCGAGGCCCCGCCTACTTAGCTGCTAGGCTCTGCCGTACATTGCGGCAGTGCCCCTGGTACTGGCAGTGTCAGCATTGGGCCGATCGTGGCGTTTACTCAGAGGCCACCGGCAGCCCCCGGTGCCAGGAACTGAGCATACACCTGGTATGGACCTATAGAAACATATACATACCTACACTTGAGCACTTCCCAGTCTGGAAGCAGGCATCCAGTCAGAGGGAGGCCTGAGAAGACGACAGGGTTTTAATAAGAAATGCCACTAAGCCAATCAGAGAGCGGTACAAAAACAGGTGGGTTGGGTCCTTTCACAAAATGGCGGCTCCTCACTGTGGAATGCGGACTGAAACAAAATGGTGCCAGCCGCTGCGGGTGGGAGGGAGGGCTTGCCTGTCCTGGCCCATCCCACCTCCGGGAGAGCCACTCAGCAGCGTAGTCGTGCCCTTCACAAATGGCCCTTTCCCCGCCCCGCCATGCGGTGTATGCCGCGCGCCTCCAGCTGGTGGCTTGGAAGAGCTGCAGGCTGCAGACACGGCTCTGTGGAGCTGCACTAGCAGCAGAAGCAGCAGCTGCATCTGCTGCGGTGTTCATGATCTGACCGGCCGCTTGGTAGCAGGTGTTCCACAGCATATCACACATAGCCAAGTGGGCCCGCGACTGTGAATTCGGGGAGTGGAAAGGGTTTAGCTGTCAGCTTTGGTGGAGGGCGTGTTGGCGCATTTCACTATAACAAGGTGGACTGTTCCTGCTCTTTGCAGGGGATGTGAGAAGACGAATGGCCTGCACATCGTGACTGTGCCTATGGGGTTTGAAGTGCTGTGGCACTGATGTCTCGTGCATGCTTCTGTCAAGGTGCCTTTTTTTTCTCAGTGTTTCAAGTCAGCTACAAGTCTGCGCAGGTATTTCAGCAGGGATGCGTGAGGGGCTAACCTTGCCTTTCATGGCTTAAAGCCACACATAGTACTGAAGATGCAGGGCCAAAGTTGCCTGAGTTTCCACAGCCTCAAAGAGGGTACAGCAACGTAACAACAGGGCTCAAAGGCCCAGACTCTGCAGGGGCTCTTCTGGTGGGACATGTTCTAAAACGAGACTGCAAAGCTGCTAGAGCAGAAGGCAGTGGAGGACGGCTTGCTTTGCCCATGCATGGGGCCCTGCAGGCTCTTGCGCTTGCTCTCTGCGAGATGCATCTTCCCTCCGGACACACTCACCTCCTCCAGCGTGGTCTCTTGCACGGGCTGCGCTGCATTAAGAAATGGTTTCTGGTGGCTGGAAGACCTCCTGCTCTTTCTCCTCCTCCTGCTCCTCCTCCTGCTCCTCCTCCTGCTCCTCCTGCTGCTCCTCCTGCACCTCCTTCTCCTCCTCTTGTGCCTCCTGACTCTCCAAACCCCTCATCCCCTTCCTTACTCCCGCTCCGACTCTCACCTTAGCGTTTGCACAGCTGTTTCTCACACTTTTTCCTCCTCAGTCCCCACTGCTGAGCAGCATTTTGCCCTTTTGGAGTGCCCTTTCATGACAACCTTTCTCCCGAGGCCCCGCCTACTTAGCTGCTAGGCTCTGCCGTACATTGCGGCAGTGCCCCTGGTACTGGCAGTGTCAGCATTGGGCCGATCGTGGCGTTTACTCAGAGGCCACCGGCAGCCCCCGGTGCCAGGAACTGAGCATACACCTGGTACGGACCTATAGAAACATATACATACCTACACTTGAGCACTTCCCAGTCTGGAAGCAGGCATCCAGTCAGAGGGAGGCCTGAGAAGACGACAGGGTTTTAATAAGAAATGCCACTAAGCCAATCAGAGAGCGGTACAAAAACAGGTGGGTTGGGTCCTTTCACAAAATGGCGGCTCCTCACTGTGGAATGCGGACTGAAACAAAATGGTGCCAGCCGCTGCGGGTGGGAGGGAGGGCTTGCCTGTCCTGGCCCATCCCACCTCCGGGAGAGCCACTCAGCAGCGTAGTCGTGCCCTTCACAAATGGCCCTTTCCCCGCCCCGCCATGCGGTGTATGCCGCGCGCCTCCAGCTGGTGGCTTGGAAGAGCTGCAGGCTGCAGACACGGCTCTGTGGAGCTGCACTAGCAGCAGAAGCAGCAGCTGCATCCTGCTGCGGTGTTCATGATCTGACCGGCCGCTTGGTAGCAGGTGTTCCACAGCATATCACACATAGCCAAGTGGGCCCGCGACTGTGAATTCGGGGAGTGGAAAGGGTTTAGCTGTCAGCTTTGGTGGAGGGCGTGTTGGCGCATTTCACTATAACAAGGTGGACTGTTCCTGCTCTTTGCAGGGGATGTGAGAAGACGAATGGCCTGCACATCGTGACTGTGCCTATGGGGTTTGAAGTGCTGTGGCACTGATGTCTCGTGCATGCTTCTGTCAAGGTGCCTTTTTTTTCTCAGTGTTTCAAGTCAGCTACAAGTCTGCGCAGGTATTTCAGCAGGGATGCGTGAGGGGCTAACCTTGCCTTTCATGGCTTAAAGCCACACATAGTACTGAAGATGCAGGGCCAAAGTTGCCTGAGTTTCCACAGCCTCAAAGAGGGTACAGCAACGTAACAACAGGGCTCAAAGGCCCAGACTCTGCAGGGGCTCTTCTGGTGGGACATGTTCTAAAACGAGACTGCAAAGCTGCTAGAGCAGAAGGCAGTGGAGGACGGCTTGCTTTGCCCATGCATGGGGCCCTGCAGGCTCTTGCGCTTGCTCTCTGCGAGATGCATCTTCCCTCCGGACACACTCACCTCCTCCAGCGTGGTCTCTTGCACGGGCTGCGCTGCATTAAGAAATGGTTTCTGGTGGCTGGAAGACGTCCTGCTCTTTCTCCTCCTCCTGCTCCTCCTCCTGCTCCTCCTCCTGCTCCTCCTGCTGCTCCTCCTGCACCTCCTTCTCCTCCTCTTGTGCCTCCTGACTCTCCAAACCCCTCATCCCCTTCCTTACTCCCGCTCCGACTCTCACCTTAGCGTTTGCACAGCTGTTTCTCACACTTTTTCCTCCTCAGTCCCCACTGCTGAGCAGCATTTTGCCCTTTTGGAGTGCCCTTTCATGACAACCTTTCTCCCGAGGCCCCGCCTACTTAGCTGCTAGGCTCTGCCGTACATTGCGGCAGTGCCCCTGGTACTGGCAGTGTCAGCATTGGGCCGATCGTGGCGTTTACTCAGAGGCCACCGGCAGCCCCCGGTGCCAGGAACTGAGCATACACCTGGTACGGACCTATAGAAACATATACATACCTACACTTGAGCACTTCCCAGTCTGGAAGCAGGCATCCAGTCAGAGGGAGGCCTGAGAAGACGACAGGGTTTTAATAAGAAATGCCACTAAGCCAATCAGAGAGCGGTACAAAAACAGGTGGGTTGGGTCCTTTCACAAAATGGCGGCTCCTCACTGTGGAATGCGGACTGAAACAAAATGGTGCCAGCCGCTGCGGGTGGGAGGGAGGGCTTGCCTGTCCTGGCCCATCCCACCTCCGGGAGAGCCACTCAGCAGCGTAGTCGTGCCCTTCACAAATGGCCCTTTCCCCGCCCCGCCATGCGGTGTATGCCGCGCGCCTCCAGCTGGTGGCTTGGAAGAGCTGCAGGCTGCAGACACGGCTCTGTGGAGCTGCACTAGCAGCAGAAGCAGCAGCTGCACCTGCTGCGGTGTTCATGATCTGACCGGCCGCTTGGTAGCAGGTGTTCCACAGCATATCACACATAGCCAAGTGGGCCCGCGACTGTGAATTCGGGGAGTGGAAAGGGTTTAGCTGTCAGCTTTGGTGGAGGGCGTGTTGGCGCATTTCACTATAACAAGGTGGACTGTTCCTGCTCTTTGCAGGGGATGTGAGAAGACGAATGGCCTGCACATCGTGACTGTGCCTATGGGGTTTGAAGTGCTGTGGCACTGATGTCTCGTGCATGCTTCTGTCAAGGTGCCTTTTTTTTCTCAGTGTTTCAAGTCAGCTACAAGTCTGCGCAGGTATTTCAGCAGGGATGCGTGAGGGGCTAACCTTGCCTTTCATGGCTTAAAGCCACACATAGTACTGAAGATGCAGGGCCAAAGTTGCCTGAGTTTCCACAGCCTCAAAGAGGGTACAGCAACGTAACAACAGGGCTCAAAGGCCCAGACTCTGCAGGGGCTCTTCTGGTGGGACATGTTCTAAAACGAGACTGCAAAGCTGCTAGAGCAGAAGGCAGTGGAGGACGGCTTGCTTTGCCCATGCATGGGGCCCTGCAGGCTCTTGCGCTTGCTCTCTGCGAGATGCATCTTCCCTCCGGACACACTCACCTCCTCCAGCGTGGTCTCTTGCACGGGCTGCGCTGCATTAAGAAATGGTTTCTGGTGGCTGGAAGACGTCCTGCTCTTTCTCCTCCTCCTGCTCCTCCTCCTGCTCCTCCTCCTGCTCCTCCTGCTGCTCCTCCTGCACCTCCTTCTCCTCCTCTTGTGCCTCCTGACTCTCCAAACCCCTCATCCCCTTCCTTACTCCCGCTCCGACTCTCACCTTAGCGTTTGCACAGCTGTTTCTCACACTTTTTCCTCCTCAGCCCCCACTGCTGAGCAGCATTTTGCCCTTTTGGAGTGCCCTTTCATGACAACCTTTCTCCCGAGGCCCCTGCCTACTTAGCTGCTAGGCTCTGCCAGTACATTGCGGCAGTGCCCCTGGTACTGGCAGTGTCAGCATTGGGCCGATCGTGGCGTTTACTCAGAGGCCACCGGCAGCCCCCGGTGCCAGGAACTGAGCATACACCTGGTACGGACCTATAGAAACATATACATACCTACACTTGAGCACTTCCCAGTCTGGAAGCAGGCATCCAGTCAGAGGGAGGCCTGAGAAGACGACAGGGTTTTAATAAGAAATGCCACTAAGCCAATCAGAGAGCGGTACAAAAACAGGTGGGTTGGGTCCTTTCACAAAATGGCGGCTCCTCACTGTGGAATGCGGACTGAAACAAAATGGTGCCAGCCGCTGCGGGTGGGAGGGAGGGCTTGCCTGTCCTGGCCCATCCCACCTCCGGGAGAGCCACTCAGCAGCGTAGTCGTGCCCTTCACAAATGGCCCTTTCCCCGCCCCGCCATGCGGTGTATGCCGCGCGCCTCCAGCTGGTGGCTTGGAAGAGCTGCAGGCTGCAGACACGGCTCTGTGGAGCTGCACTAGCAGCAGAAGCAGCAGCTGCACCTGCTGCGGTGTTCATGATCTGACCGGCCGCTTGGTAGCAGGTGTTCCACAGCATATCACACATAGCCAAGTGGGCCCGCGACTGTGAATTCGGGGAGTGGAAAGGGTTTAGCTGTCAGCTTTGGTGGAGGGCGTGTTGGCGCATTTCACTATAACAAGGTGGACTGTTCCTGCTCTTTGCAGGGGATGTGAGAAGACGAATGGCCTGCACATCGTGACTGTGCCTATGGGGTTTGAAGTGCTGTGGCACTGATGTCTCGTGCATGCTTCTGTCAAGGTGCCTTTTTTTTCTCAGTGTTTCAAGTCAGCTACAAGTCTGCGCAGGTATTTCAGCAGGGATGCGTGAGGGGCTAACCTTGCCTTTCATGGCTTAAAGCCACACATAGTACTGAAGATGCAGGGCCAAAGTTGCCTGAGTTTCCACAGCCTCAAAGAGGGTACAGCAACGTAACAACAGGGCTCAAAGGCCCAGACTCTGCAGGGGCTCTTCTGGTGGGACATGTTCTAAAACGAGACTGCAAAGCTGCTAGAGCAGAAGGCAGTGGAGGACGGCTTGCTTTGCCCATGCATGGGGCCCTGCAGGCTCTTGCGCTTGCTCTCTGCGAGATGCATCTTCCCTCCGGACACACTCACCTCCTCCAGCGTGGTCTCTTGCACGGGCTGCGCTGCATTAAGAAATGGTTTCTGGTGGCTGGAAGACCTCCTGCTCTTTCTCCTCCTCCTGCTCCTCCTCCTGCTCCTCCTCCTGCTCCTCCTGCTGCTCCTCCTGCACCTCCTTCTCCTCCTCTTGTGCCTCCTGACTCTCCAAACCCCTCATCCCCTTCCTTACTCCCGCTCCGACTCTCACCTTAGCGTTTGCACAGCTGTTTCTCACACTTTTTCCTCCTCAGCCCCCACTGCTGAGCAGCATTTTGCCCTTTTGGAGTGCCCTTTCATGACAACCTTTCTCCCGAGGCCCCGCCTACTTAGCTGCTAGGCTCTGCCGTACATTGCGGCAGTGCCCCTGGTACTGGCAGTGTCAGCATTGGGCCGATCGTGGCGTTTACTCAGAGGCCACCGGCAGCCCCCGGTGCCAGGAACTGAGCATACACCTGGTACGGACCTATAGAAACATATACATACCTACACTTGAGCACTTCCCAGTCTGGAAGCAGGCATCCAGTCAGAGGGAGGCCTGAGAAGACGACAGGGTTTTAATAAGAAATGCCACTAAGCCAATCAGAGAGCGGTACAAAAACAGGTGGGTTGGGTCCTTTCACAAAATGGCGGCTCCTCACTGTGGAATGCGGACTGAAACAAAATGGTGCCAGCCGCTGCGGGTGGGAGGGAGGGCTTGCCTGTCCTGGCCCATCCCACCTCCGGGAGAGCCACTCAGCAGCGTAGTCGTGCCCTTCACAAATGGCCCTTTCCCCGCCCCGCCATGCGGTGTATGCCGCGCGCCTCCAGCTGGTGGCTTGGAAGAGCTGCAGGCTGCAGACACGGCTCTGTGGAGCTGCACTAGCAGCAGAAGCAGCAGCTGCATCTGCTGCGGTGTTCATGATCTGACCGGCCGCTTGGTAGCAGGTGTTCCACAGCATATCACACATAGCCAAGTGGGCCCGCGACTGTGAATTCGGGGAGTGGAAAGGGTTTAGCTGTCAGCTTTGGTGGAGGGCGTGTTGGCGCATTTCACTATAACAAGGTGGACTGTTCCTGCTCTTTGCAGGGGATGTGAGAAGACGAATGGCCTGCACATCGTGACTGTGCCTATGGGGTTTGAAGTGCTGTGGCACTGATGTCTCGTGCATGCTTCTGTCAAGGTGCCTTTTTTTTCTCAGTGTTTCAAGTCAGCTACAAGTCTGCGCAGGTATTTCAGCAGGGATGCGTGAGGGGCTAACCTTGCCTTTCATGGCTTAAAGCCACACATAGTACTGAAGATGCAGGGCCAAAGTTGCCTGAGTTTCCACAGCCTCAAAGAGGGTACAGCAACGTAACAACAGGGCTCAAAGGCCCAGACTCTGCAGGGGCTCTTCTGGTGGGACATGTTCTAAAACGAGACTGCAAAGCTGCTAGAGCAGAAGGCAGTGGAGGACGGCTTGCTTTGCCCATGCATGGGGCCCTGCAGGCTCTTGCGCTTGCTCTCTGCGAGATGCATCTTCCCTCCGGACACACTCACCTCCTCCAGCGTGGTCTCTTGCACGGGCTGCGCTGCATTAAGAAATGGTTTCTGGTGGCTGGAAGACCTCCTGCTCTTTCTCCTCCTCCTGCTCCTCCTCCTGCTCCTCCTCCTGCTCCTCCTGCTGCTCCTCCTGCACCTCCTTCTCCTCCTCTTGTGCCTCCTGACTCTCCAAACCCCTCATCCCCTTCCTTACTCCCGCTCCGACTCTCACCTTAGCGTTTGCACAGCTGTTTCTCACACTTTTTCCTCCTCAGCCCCCACTGCTGAGCAGCATTTTGCCCTTTTGGAGTGCCCTTTCATGACAACCTTTCTCCCGAGGCCCCGCCTACTTAGCTGCTAGGCTCTGCCGTACATTGCGGCAGTGCCCCTGGTACTGGCAGTGTCAGCATTGGGCCGATCGTGGCGTTTACTCAGAGGCCACCGGCAGCCCCCGGTGCCAGGAACTGAGCATACACCTGGTACGGACCTATAGAAACATATACATACCTACACTTGAGCACTTCCCAGTCTGGAAGCAGGCATCCAGTCAGAGGGAGGCCTGAGAAGACGACAGGGTTTTAATAAGAAATGCCACTAAGCCAATCAGAGAGCGGTACAAAAACAGGTGGGTTGGGTCCTTTCACAAAATGGCGGCTCCTCACTGTGGAATGCGGACTGAAACAAAATGGTGCCAGCCGCTGCGGGTGGGAGGGAGGGCTTGCCTGTCCTGGCCCATCCCACCTCCGGGAGAGCCACTCAGCAGCGTAGTCGTGCCCTTCACAAATGGCCCTTTCCCCTGCCCTGCCATGCGGTGTATGCCGCGCGCCTCCAGCTGGTGGCTTGGAAGAGCTGCAGGCTGCAGACACGGCTCTGTGGAGCTGCACTAGCAGCAGAAGCAGCAGCTGCACCTGCTGCGGTGTTCATGATCTGACCGGCCGCTTGGTAGCAGGTGTTCCACAGCATATCACACATAGCCAAGTGGGCCCGCGACTGTGAATTCGGGGAGTGGAAAGGGTTTAGCTGTCAGCTTTGGTGGAGGGCGTGTTGGCGCATTTCACTATAACAAGGTGGACTGTTCCTGCTCTTTGCAGGGGATGTGAGAAGACGAATGGCCTGCACATCGTGACTGTGCCTATGGGGTTTGAAGTGCTGTGGCACTGATGTCTCGTGCATGCTTCTGTCAAGGTGCCTTTTTTTTCTCAGTGTTTCAAGTCAGCTACAAGTCTGCGCAGGTATTTCAGCAGGGATGCGTGAGGGGCTAACCTTGCCTTTCATGGCTTAAAGCCACACATAGTACTGAAGATGCAGGGCCAAAGTTGCCTGAGTTTCCACAGCCTCAAAGAGGGTACAGCAACGTAACAACAGGGCTCAAAGGCCCAGACTCTGCAGGGGCTCTTCTGGTGGGACATGTTCTAAAACGAGACTGCAAAGCTGCTAGAGCAGAAGGCAGTGGAGGACGGCTTGCTTTGCCCATGCATGGGGCCCTGCAGGCTCTTGCGCTTGCTCTCTGCGAGATGCATCTTCCCTCCGGACACACTCACCTCCTCCAGCGTGGTCTCTTGCACGGGCTGCGCTGCATTAAGAAATGGTTTCTGGTGGCTGGAAGACGTCCTGCTCTTTCTCCTCCTCCTGCTCCTCCTCCTGCTCCTCCTCCTGCTCCTCCTGCTGCTCCTCCTGCACCTCCTTCTCCTCCTCTTGTGCCTCCTGACTCTCCAAACCCCTCATCCCCTTCCTTACTCCCGCTCCGACTCTCACCTTAGCGTTTGCACAGCTGTTTCTCACACTTTTTCCTCCTCAGCCCCCACTGCTGAGCAGCATTTTGCCCTTTTGGAGTGCCCTTTCATGACAACCTTTCTCCCGAGGCCCCGCCTACTTAGCTGCTAGGCTCTGCCGTACATTGCGGCAGTGCCCCTGGTACTGGCAGTGTCAGCATTGGGCCGATCGTGGCGTTTACTCAGAGGCCACCGGCAGCCCCCGGTGCCAGGAACTGAGCATACACCTGGTACGGACCTATAGAAACATATACATACCTACACTTGAGCACTTCCCAGTCTGGAAGCAGGCATCCAGTCAGAGGGAGGCCTGAGAAGACGACAGGGTTTTAATAAGAAATGCCACTAAGCCAATCAGAGAGCGGTACAAAAACAGGTGGGTTGGGTCCTTTCACAAAATGGCGGCTCCTCACTGTGGAATGCGGACTGAAACAAAATGGTGCCAGCCGCTGCGGGTGGGAGGGAGGGCTTGCCTGTCCTGGCCCATCCCACCTCCGGGAGAGCCACTCAGCAGCGTAGTCGTGCCCTTCACAAATGGCCCTTTCCCCGCCCCGCCATGCGGTGTATGCCGCGCGCCTCCAGCTGGTGGCTTGGAAGAGCTGCAGGCTGCAGACACGGCTCTGTGGAGCTGCACTAGCAGCAGAAGCAGCAGCTGCACCTGCTGCGGTGTTCATGATCTGACCGGCCGCTTGGTAGCAGGTGTTCCACAGCATATCACACATAGCCAAGTGGGCCCGCGACTGTGAATTCGGGGAGTGGAAAGGGTTTAGCTGTCAGCTTTGGTGGAGGGCGTGTTGGCGCATTTCACTATAACAAGGTGGACTGTTCCTGCTCTTTGCAGGGGATGTGAGAAGACGAATGGCCTGCACATCGTGACTGTGCCTATGGGGTTTGAAGTGCTGTGGCACTGATGTCTCGTGCATGCTTCTGTCAAGGTGCCTTTTTTTTCTCAGTGTTTCAAGTCAGCTACAAGTCTGCGCAGGTATTTCAGCAGGGATGCGTGAGGGGCTAACCTTGCCTTTCATGGCTTAAAGCCACACATAGTACTGAAGATGCAGGGCCAAAGTTGCCTGAGTTTCCACAGCCTCAAAGAGGGTACAGCAACGTAACAACAGGGCTCAAAGGCCCAGACTCTGCAGGGGCTCTTCTGATGGGACATGTTCTAAAACGAGACTGCAAAGCTGCTAGAGCAGAAGGCAGTGGAGGACGGCTTGCTTTGCCCATGCATGGGGCCCTGCAGGCTCTTGCGCTTGCTCTCTGCGAGATGCATCTTCCCTCCGGACACACTCACCTCCTCCAGCGTGGTCTCTTGCACGGGCTGCGCTGCATTAAGAAATGGTTTCTGGTGGCTGGAAGACGTCCTGCTCTTTCTCCTCCTCCTGCTCCTCCTCCTGCTCCTCCTCCTGCTCCTCCTGCTGCTCCTCCTGCACCTCCTTCTCCTCCTCTTGTGCCTCCTGACTCTCCAAACCCCTCATCCCCTTCCTTACTCCCGCTCCGACTCTCACCTTAGCGTTTGCACAGCTGTTTCTCACACTTTTTCCTCCTCAGTCCCCACTGCTGAGCAGCATTTTGCCCTTTTGGAGTGCCCTTTCATGACAACCTTTCTCCCGAGGCCCCGCCTACTTAGCTGCTAGGCTCTGCCGTACATTGCGGCAGTGCCCCTGGTACTGGCAGTGTCAGCATTGGGCCGATCGTGGCGTTTACTCAGAGGCCACCGGCAGCCCCCGGTGCCAGGAACTGAGCATACACCTGGTACGGACCTATAGAAACATATACATACCTACACTTGAGCACTTCCCAGTCTGGAAGCAGGCATCCAGTCAGAGGGAGGCCTGAGAAGACGACAGGGTTTTAATAAGAAATGCCACTAAGCCAATCAGAGAGCGGTACAAAAACAGGTGGGTTGGGTCCTTTCACAAAATGGCGGCTCCTCACTGTGGAATGCGGACTGAAACAAAATGGTGCCAGCCGCTGCGGGTGGGAGGGAGGGCTTGCCTGTCCTGGCCCATCCCACCTCCGGGAGAGCCACTCAGCAGCGTAGTCGTGCCCTTCACAAATGGCCCTTTCCCTGCCCTGCCATGCGGTGTATGCCGCGCGCCTCCAGCTGGTGGCTTGGAAGAGCTGCAGGCTGCAGACACGGCTCTGTGGAGCTGCACTAGCAGCAGAAGCAGCAGCTGCACCTGCTGCGGTGTTCATGATCTGACCGGCCGCTTGGTAGCAGGTGTTCCACAGCATATCACACATAGCCAAGTGGGCCCGCGACTGTGAATTCGGGGAGTGGAAAGGGTTTAGCTGTCAGCTTTGGTGGAGGGCGTGTTGGCGCATTTCACTATAACAAGGTGGACTGTTCCTGCTCTTTGCAGGGGATGTGAGAAGACGAATGGCCTGCACATCGTGACTGTGCCTATGGGGTTTGAAGTGCTGTGGCACTGATGTCTCGTGCATGCTTCTGTCAAGGTGCCTTTTTTTTCTCAGTGTTTCAAGTCAGCTACAAGTCTGCGCAGGTATTTCAGCAGGGATGCGTGAGGGGCTAACCTTGCCTTTCATGGCTTAAAGCCACACATAGTACTGAAGATGCAGGGCCAAAGTTGCCTGAGTTTCCACAGCCTCAAAGAGGGTACAGCAACGTAACAACAGGGCTCAAAGGCCCAGACTCTGCAGGGGCTCTTCTGGTGGGACATGTTCTAAAACGAGACTGCAAAGCTGCTAGAGCAGAAGGCAGTGGAGGACGGCTTGCTTTGCCCATGCATGGGGCCCTGCAGGCTCTTGCGCTTGCTCTCTGCGAGATGCATCTTCCCTCCGGACACACTCACCTCCTCCAGCGTGGTCTCTTGCACGGGCTGCGCTGCATTAAGAAATGGTTTCTGGTGGCTGGAAGACTTCCTGCTCTTTCTCCTCCTCCTGCTCCTCCTCCTGCTCCTCCTCCTGCTCCTCCTGCTGCTCCTCCTGCACCTCCTTCTCCTCCTCTTGTGCCTCCTGACTCTCCAAACCCCTCATCCCCTTCCTTACTCCCGCTCCGACTCTCACCTTAGCGTTTGCACAGCTGTTTCTCACACTTTTTCCTCCTCAGCCCCCACTGCTGAGCAGCATTTTGCCCTTTTGGAGTGCCCTTTCATGACAACCTTTCTCCCGAGGCCCCGCCTACTTAGCTGCTAGGCTCTGCCGTACATTGCGGCAGTGCCCCTGGTACTGGCAGTGTCAGCATTGGGCCGATCGTGGCGTTTACTCAGAGGCCACCGGCAGCCCCCGGTGCCAGGAACTGAGCATACACCTGGTACGGACCTATAGAAACATATACATACCTACACTTGAGCACTTCCCAGTCTGGAAGCAGGCATCCAGTCAGAGGGAGGCCTGAGAAGACGACAGGGTTTTAATAAGAAATGCCACTAAGCCAATCAGAGAGCGGTACAAAAACAGGTGGGTTGGGTCCTTTCACAAAATGGCGGCTCCTCACTGTGGAATGCGGACTGAAACAAAATGGTGCCAGCCGCTGCGGGTGGGAGGGAGGGCTTGCCTGTCCTGGCCCATCCCACCTCCGGGAGAGCCACTCAGCAGCGTAGTCGTGCCCTTCACAAATGGCCCTTTCCCCGCCCCGCCATGCGGTGTATGCCGCGCGCCTCCAGCTGGTGGCTTGGAAGAGCTGCAGGCTGCAGACACGGCTCTGTGGAGCTGCACTAGCAGCAGAAGCAGCAGCTGCATCTGCTGCGGTGTTCATGATCTGACCGGCCGCTTGGTAGCAGGTGTTCCACAGCATATCACACATAGCCAAGTGGGCCCGCGACTGTGAATTCGGGGAGTGGAAAGGGTTTAGCTGTCAGCTTTGGTGGAGGGCGTGTTGGCGCATTTCACTATAACAAGGTGGACTGTTCCTGCTCTTTGCAGGGGATGTGAGAAGACGAATGGCCTGCACATCGTGACTGTGCCTATGGGGTTTGAAGTGCTGTGGCACTGATGTCTCGTGCATGCTTCTGTCAAGGTGCCTTTTTTTTCTCAGTGTTTCAAGTCAGCTACAAGTCTGCGCAGGTATTTCAGCAGGGATGCGTGAGGGGCTAACCTTGCCTTTCATGGCTTAAAGCCACACATAGTACTGAAGATGCAGGGCCAAAGTTGCCTGAGTTTCCACAGCCTCAAAGAGGGTACAGCAACGTAACAACAGGGCTCAAAGGCCCAGACTCTGCAGGGGCTCTTCTGGTGGGACATGTTCTAAAACGAGACTGCAAAGCTGCTAGAGCAGAAGGCAGTGGAGGACGGCTTGCTTTGCCCATGCATGGGGCCCTGCAGGCTCTTGCGCTTGCTCTCTGCGAGATGCATCTTCCCTCCGGACACACTCACCTCCTCCAGCGTGGTCTCTTGCACGGGCTGCGCTGCATTAAGAAATGGTTTCTGGTGGCTGGAAGACGTCCTGCTCTTTCTCCTCCTCCTGCTCCTCCTCCTGCTCCTCCTCCTGCTCCTCCTGCTGCTCCTCCTGCACCTCCTTCTCCTCCTCTTGTGCCTCCTGACTCTCCAAACCCCTCATCCCCTTCCTTACTCCCGCTCCGACTCTCACCTTAGCGTTTGCACAGCTGTTTCTCACACTTTTTCCTCCTCAGCCCCCACTGCTGAGCAGCATTTTGCCCTTTTGGAGTGCCCTTTCATGACAACCTTTCTCCCGAGGCCCCGCCTACTTAGCTGCTAGGCTCTGCCGTACATTGCGGCAGTGCCCCTGGTACTGGCAGTGTCAGCATTGGGCCGATCGTGGCGTTTACTCAGAGGCCACCGGCAGCCCCCGGTGCCAGGAACTGAGCATACACCTGGTACGGACCTATAGAAACATATACATACCTACACTTGAGCACTTCCCAGTCTGGAAGCAGGCATCCAGTCAGAGGGAGGCCTGAGAAGACGACAGGGTTTTAATAAGAAATGCCACTAAGCCAATCAGAGAGCGGTACAAAAACAGGTGGGTTGGGTCCTTTCACAAAATGGCGGCTCCTCACTGTGGAATGCGGACTGAAACAAAATGGTGCCAGCCGCTGCGGGTGGGAGGGAGGGCTTGCCTGTCCTGGCCCATCCCACCTCCGGGAGAGCCACTCAGCAGCGTAGTCGTGCCCTTCACAAATGGCCCTTTCCCCGCCCCGCCATGCGGTGTATGCCGCGCGCCTCCAGCTGGTGGCTTGGAAGAGCTGCAGGCTGCAGACACGGCTCTGTGGAGCTGCACTAGCAGCAGAAGCAGCAGCTGCATCCTGCTGCGGTGTTCATGATCTGACCGGCCGCTTGGTAGCAGGTGTTCCACAGCATATCACACATAGCCAAGTGGGCCCGCGACTGTGAATTCGGGGAGTGGAAAGGGTTTAGCTGTCAGCTTTGGTGGAGGGCGTGTTGGCGCATTTCACTATAACAAGGTGGACTGTTCCTGCTCTTTGCAGGGGATGTGAGAAGACGAATGGCCTGCACATCGTGACTGTGCCTATGGGGTTTGAAGTGCTGTGGCACTGATGTCTCGTGCATGCTTCTGTCAAGGTGCCTTTTTTTTCTCAGTGTTTCAAGTCAGCTACAAGTCTGCGCAGGTATTTCAGCAGGGATGCGTGAGGGGCTAACCTTGCCTTTCATGGCTTAAAGCCACACATAGTACTGAAGATGCAGGGCCAAAGTTGCCTGAGTTTCCACAGCCTCAAAGAGGGTACAGCAACGTAACAACAGGGCTCAAAGGCCCAGACTCTGCAGGGGCTCTTCTGGTGGGACATGTTCTAAAACGAGACTGCAAAGCTGCTAGAGCAGAAGGCAGTGGAGGACGGCTTGCTTTGCCCATGCATGGGGCCCTGCAGGCTCTTGCGCTTGCTCTCTGCGAGATGCATCTTCCCTCCGGACACACTCACCTCCTCCAGCGTGGTCTCTTGCACGGGCTGCGCTGCATTAAGAAATGGTTTCTGGTGGCTGGAAGACGTCCTGCTCTTTCTCCTCCTCCTGCTCCTCCTCCTGCTCCTCCTCCTGCTCCTCCTGCTGCTCCTCCTGCACCTCCTTCTCCTCCTCTTGTGCCTCCTGACTCTCCAAACCCCTCATCCCCTTCCTTACTCCCGCTCCGACTCTCACCTTAGCGTTTGCACAGCTGTTTCTCACACTTTTTCCTCCTCAGCCCCCACTGCTGAGCAGCATTTTGCCCTTTTGGAGTGCCCTTTCATGACAACCTTTCTCCCGAGGCCCCGCCTACTTGGCTGCTAGGCTCTGCCATACATTGCGGCAGTGCCGCTGGTACCGGCAGTGTCAGCATTGGGCCGATCGTGGCGTTTACTCAGAGGCCACCAGCAGCCCCCGGTGCCAGCAGCTGAGCATACACCCGGTACGGGTCTATAGAAACGTATATATAGCTACACCTGAGCACTTCCCAGTCTGGAAGCAGGCACCCAGTCAGAGGGAGGCCTGAGAAGACGACAGGGTTTTAATAAGAAATGCCACTAAGCCAATCAGAGAGCGGTACAAAAACAGGTGGGTTGGGTCCTTTCACAAAATGGCGGCTCCTCACTGTGGGAATGCGGACTGAAACAAAATGGTGCCCGCCGCTGCGGGTGGGAGGGAGGGCTTGCCTGTCCTGGCCCATCCCACCTCCGGGAGAGCCACTCAGCAGCGTAGTCGTGCCCTTCACAAATGGCCCTTTCCCCGCCCCGCCATGCGGTGTATGCCGCGCGCCTCCAGCTGGTGGCTTGGAAGAGCTGCAGGCTGCAGACACGGCTCTGTGGAGCTGCACTAGCAGCAGAAGCAGCAGCTGCACCTGCTGCAGTGTTCATGATCTGACCGGCCGCTTGGTAGCAGGTGTTCCACAGCATATCACACATAGCCAAGTGGGCCTGCGACTGTGAATTCGGAGAGTGGAAAGGGTTTAGCTGTCAGCTTTGGTGGAGGGCGTGTTGGCGCATGTCACTATAACAAGGTGGACTGTTCCTGCTCTTTGCAGGGGATGTGAGAAGACGAATGGCCTGCACATCGTGACTGTGCCTATGGGGTTTGAAGTGCTGTGGCACTGATGTCTCGTGCATGCTTCTGTCAAGGTGCCTTTTTTTTCTCAGTGTTTCAAGTCAGCTACAAGTCTGCGCAGGTATTTCAGCAGGGATGCGTGAGGGGCTAACCTTGCCTTTCATGGCTTAAAGCCACACATAGTACTGAAGATGCAGGGCCAAAGTTGCCTGAGTTTCCACAGCCTCAAAGAGGGTACAGCAACGTAACAACAGGGCTCAAAGGCCCAGACTCTGCAGGGGCTCTTCTGATGGGACATGTTCTAAAACGAGACTGCAAAGCTGCTAGAGCAGAAGGCAGTGGAGGACGGCTTGCTTTGCCCATGCACGGGGCCCTGTAGGCTCTTGCGCTTGCTCTCTGTGAGATGCATCTTCCCTCCGGACACACTCACCTCCTCCGGCGTGGTCTCTCGCACGGGCTGCGCTGCATGAAGAAATGGTTTCTGGTGGCTGGAAGACCTCCTGCTCTTTCTCCTCCTCCTGTTCCTCCTCCTGCTCCTCCTCCTCTCTGCTCCTCCTGCACCTCCTTCTCCTCCTCTTGTGCCTCCTGACCCTCCAAACCCCTCATCCCCTTCCTTACTCCCGCTCCGACTCTCACCTTAGCGTTTGCACAGCTGTTTCTCACACTTTTTCCTCCTCAGCCCCCACTGCTGAGCAGCATTTTGCCCGTTTGGAGTGCCCTTTCATGACAACCTTTCTCCCGAGGCCCCGCCTACTTGGCTGCTAGGCTCTGCCATACATTGCGGCAGTGCCCGCTGGTACTGGCAGTGTCAGCATTGGGCCGATCGTGGCGTTTACTCAGAGGCCACCGGCAGCCCCCGGTGCCAGGAACTGAGCATACACCTGGTACGGACCTATAACATATACATACCTACACCTTGAGCACTTCCCAGTCTGGAAGCAGGCATCCAGTCAGAGGGAGGCCTGAGAAGACGACAGGGTTTTAATAAGAAATGCCACTAAGCCAATCAGAGAGCGGTACAAAAACAGGTGGGTTGGGTCCTTTCACAAAATGGCGGCTCCTCACTGTGGAATGCGGACTGAAACAAAATGGTGCCAGCCGCTGCGGGTGGGAGGGAGGGCTTGCCTGTCCTGGCCCATCCCACCTCCGGGAGAGCCACTCAGCAGCGTAGTCGTGCCCTTCACAAATGGCCCTTTCCCCGCCCCGCCATGCGGTGTATGCCGCGCGCCTCCAGCTGGTGGCTTGGAAGAGCTGCAGGCTGCAGACACGGCTCTGTGGAGCTGCACTAGCAGCAGAAGCAGCAGCTGCAGCCTGCTGCAGGTGTTCATGA
Organism: Cygnus atratus; assembly: GCF_013377495.2. NCBI lineage: Eukaryota > Metazoa > Chordata > Aves > Anseriformes > Anatidae > Cygnus > Cygnus atratus. The sequence goes on along the minus strand of NW_026110193.1, from coordinate 567 downwards.
TCTGACCGGCCGCTTGGTAGCAGGTGTTCCACAGCATATCACACATAGCCAAGTGGGCCCTGCGACTCGGGGAGTGGAAAGGGTTTAGCTGTCAGCTTTGGTGGAGGCGTGTTGGCGCATTTCACTATAACAAGGTGGACTGTTCCTGCTCTTTGCAGGGGATGTGAGAAGACGAATGGCCTGCACATCGTGACTGTGCCTATGGGGTTTGAAGTGCTGTGGCACTGATGTCTCGTGCATGCTTCTGTCAAGGTGCCTTTTTTTTCTCAGTGTTTTCAAGTCAGCTACAAGTCTGCGCAGGTATTTCAGCAGGGATGCGTGAGGGGCTAACCTTGCCTTTCATGGCTTAAAGCCCACATAGTACTGAAGATGCAGGGCCAAAGTTGCCTGAGTTTTCCACAGCCTCAAAGAGGTACAGCACGTAACAACAGGGCTCAAAGGCCCAGACTCTGCAGGGGCTCTTCTGGTGGGACATGTTCTAAAACGAGACTGCAAAGCTGCTAGAAGCAGAAGGCAGTGGAGGACGGCTTGCTTTGCCCATGCATGGGGCCCTGCAGGCTCTTGCGC